>NC_034609.1:6161077-6171848 GCF_900095145.1 Mus pahari
AGTGCAGTAGGCAGAAAGAATGCAGTAGGCAGAAAGAGTGTAGTAGGCAGAAAGAGTGCAGTAGGCAGAAAGAGTGCAGTAGGCAGAAAGAGTGCAGTAGGAAGAAAGAGTGCAATAGGCAGAAAGAATGCAGTAGGAAGAAAGAGTGCAGTAGAAAGAAAGAGTGCAGTAGGCAGAAAGAGTGCAGTAGTCAAAAAGAATGCAGTAGGGATAAATAATGTTGAAGGTAGAAAGAGTGCAGTAGGCAGAAAGAATGCAGTACGCAGAAAGTGCAGTAGGCAGAAAGTGCAGTAGGCAGAAAGTGCAGTAGGCAGAAAGAGTGCAGTAGACAGAAAGTGTGCAGTATGCTGAAAGTGCAGTAGTCAAAAAGAATGCATTAGGCAGAAAGAGTACAGTAGGCAGAAAGAGTACAGTAGGCAGAAAGAGTTTAGTAGGCAGAAAAAGCACAGTAGGCAGAAAGTGCAGTAGGAAGAAAGAGTGCAGTAGGCAGAAAGAGTGCAGTAGGCAGAAGATTGCAGTAGGCAGAAAGAGTGCAGTAGGTCGATATTTTTCAAAGTAGATGAGATTTCAATCTAGAGTCATAATGGAAAGATAGTCATAAAGAAAAATTTGAATTTCCCATAAAACCTGAGTAATATTTTGAGAAAGACAACAGGAAGATGAGCTCTTGTATGTGACTGGAATACACATGCAACTCATCAGCACTGAGAGCAGGAAAGCAAACACAGGCAAGGTGACTGGGATGAGAACTCTCTGTATCTGACATTTGTGACAACAGCTCTGGCTGGACAATGGGATTTGAGCAGGACAGAGAGGATCCTGGGGAAAAAAATCTGATGCATTTTTCAATGGCAAGTTCTCTGGAATATATATATTTTTAAGAAGCAACATGTTATCTATAAATACTTGTACAGAATTAGAACATGTTTACATGTAAAAGCGAGGATAGTATGAAAAGGAACTCTGCAGACAGAAACCTGCACTGCTGACATCAAACTTCATTTGTACACCTGCACCTGGAGGAGCAACTCAAACTCTAGTTTGATTTTAAAAGAAACTGACAAACCAGAATTCAATGCACATTTTGTACCCACCAAGAGGTCTCCAGCAGACATGGGTGCTGTCACACTGTGTGACAGCCAGATCAGGACACTTCTTGATCTGTAAAGCTCTTGACATATACATAAACCCAACAGTCAATAGATTTGTGTGTGTGTGTGTGTGTGTGTGTTAGCTAATTCCCTAATGGTAAAACAACAAAGATTGAATGCAACAGTTTTCATATTTGCACACATTTAATTTTATAGTTAGTTTTATATCTCATTAAAATATTTGTTTTTCATATGTAGTTTACAAAAACATGATCAAATTGATTGTGGAATATCTGCATAATGGCCAGTTGACAGGATTAAATTTTGCCTCTTGTACAGTTTGTTTTAGTTAAAAATTGTAGAGAAGTACTTATGCAGAACATTGAACAAATAGATCAGGTATAGGATATTTTCCATATTGTCTCAGATATCAGATTAAAATCAGTATTTCAGAATATAAAGGTACTAAATAATCATGATATATAATATTATATAGATTGCTGTTATTTAGATTATAGATACATATGTTTATATTCTACCCTTTCAATTATTCTATAGTGAGAACACACTCTCTTATAATAAGAAAAACATCAAAGCAGGACTACAAACTTGTAATCGTTCCTTCTCTTTGTGTTTATGAATTTGCCTCTGATTTCCAAGTTCCTAAATGATTTATAACATGTTAACAGTCAAACCTGACACTTTCAAAATGACTCATTTTATAATTTGATCTGAATCCAGTTATCTGATTTTACTTTTCATTTTCTAATAAACAGAAATATTGCCTATGGCTTCCTCCTGGAATTTTAGCACTTTCAAGGCCAGAATATTACATGAGAAATGATTGAAAAAATTCCTCTAGGCAAACATTCTTAAGATCTAAAATGTTTGAAAATATGTATTTGAACAGCTGTGTTTTAATCTGATATTTTAAAATTGCGTAGTGCTTCTTCATGCAGGTCTTATTTCCACATTAAATTCACTGTGGAGTTAGGGACATTTGGTTTTCAGACTGTAAATTCCTGTTTTCAGCAGAGAGTTTGCTCCCAGCATGCTGTGAGTTTTGTGGGTTGCAACCTTCTCTGTCTCAGGAAAAGGCATGGTGGCCACTGTGAACAAAATTGCTAATGAGTTACCAGAGATTCTTAAATGACACTTATCACTGTATTCATTAACTTTCCCTAAATGGAAAGATGTTTACAGATAAAGGGATTTATTTGGCATCAAGCCTGCCTTTGAAACCTGCTGACAACCACCTTCCAATTTTAATCCTCTCACAGGAGGAGGTTATCTAGTTAAAATACCGAGGATTCTGAGTCAGTCTAGGGGGAAAACCACCTGTCCTGGTTCTGCTATGCTGCTATGTTTATCTCAACTATTTCCTCTGATTTTTCCTGAAAGGTATAATGTTCAGGAACTCTTTAGCCCTGACAGCCAGCAAATGTGGGTAGTGGTGACACCCACAGGTATGATGCCCCGTTAGTACATTGTTCTTTCTGTACACAGCCACAGAATGCACATGATCAGAATAAAGTCCTTTAAAGAAACAGGAACCTTTTACTTTGAACATTAGAATAGATTTAAAAAATATAAGCAGAAAAATCCTATAGGTTTTGCTATCAATCACATCTCAAAGTAGAGTACTGGTGTTTTTTCTTCCTATTGGGTGAAGCTGAAGCAGGGCTCTCACTTCCCACAGTACCATGCACTTTGGTGTTGTGAACACTGAGTGACAGCATGTGAGCTTCCAGCCAGTTACTCTGATCATCATCATGGTGACAGTTTTAATGACTGAACTGTAACAAAGAAAAAGATGCTCCTTATTTGATGTCAGATGTCACTTTAGAGATCAGAACAAAAGGTGGGAATGATGCCTTTTAGTTTGTGCAACTGTGGGTCAGAGTGAGCTGCCCATTTTAGAGAGAGTAGACAGGTCATTTATTGAGAGTTATGGTGGTTTTAAAACCAGCACGGTTTAAAATGCTTGCATCCTAAATAAATACCAAGTGGCTTCAATTGAGGTTATTGAAATGTCAGTAAAGTTATAGAAAGGAAAATGGATTTGTTTTAAGCATTAGTTTCACTTATTTTTTGTTGAATTAAAACAAAACCAACCCCAAACTTATTTATTTATCTTTTGCATTTAGAAAGAGGAGGGAACTGCTTCACATTCTGAGAGTCAGTCCTCACTGTTATACAGTATCTTCTGCCCACACATTATGGGTTAAACACAAGTCACTCCCAGGAGATCAGAACTCACATAAATAGCAGAATCACCAGGCATGTAACCAAAGAAATTAAGGACATTTTTACAAAGAAAAATTAACTTTCCATTCATGTACAGGCAACCAGCCACAATAGGTTAAATATCAAGACACAAAAGTGGAAGGAGGACCATTGGGAGAAAGGTTTTGGAGGGAAAGATGGGTAGATGAGATAGATGGAGTATGGATGAACATGTGTTAGACTCAGAAGGAATGACATTGTGAGAGGATGAGTTAGAAAACAAACTAAATACAAGAGAAAGAAGACTTATACTATAGAAAGTTATTCTAAGTGGCCAGAATGCCAAGTCTGCTGAGGGGAAGTGTGGAAGCGAGGAGCCACCAGATGACTGAGTTTCCACTTCTCCATCACTAAGTTTACCCTGTGATATATGGGATGACTCCAGGCTAAGTCAGTGCCTCTGTTTATATCTGCTGCCCACTCGTAAAATTAACAACTCATTTGAATATTGAACTTGATTTAATAAATTTAATAAATATTCATCTGTACTTATCCCACCGTCATGAAAGCAAATAGCACCACTTTGTCTAGTCTTGGAACTTCCACCGTTTTGAGTAACCTGAATTCTTTTTACCCCACCAAGCAGCTCGGAAGAACAGGACCCACAGAAGAGAGGTTAGAAAATGTCCATTGTACATGACATTGGTCATTGACACATTAGTTTGCAGTTGTGCAGGCTGCTGGCGTGAAGATGTCTATTGGGCAGGACTTGAGGGGTACTACTTAAGGGCTCTTTCATTGCAGAGAGAGGCACAGTTAGAAAGAGATCCTACAGGGAGAGACAGCAATGACTACACAATCCACTCCACACTACGAAATGTAGGCACTGACAGCCTTCAAAACAATTCAGTTACTTATTGAAGAAAATACACCCGTATGCACATTTTATTTCAAGGAAAACAACAACAACAACAACAACAACAAAAACAACAACAACAAAACAAAAGAAATGAAAACTGTTACAACCACAAAGCCTGAGCTTTCCTACAGATTACAGTCAGAGGAAAAGCCGTGTTCTATTCTGTAGTAGACCTGTGGTGCCCTCTACAGTTATGTAACATCTCTATGATTATGTGACCCATGCCACTAGTCAATGGATGTGGCCAATAAAGTGACCATACTCTCAACTCTGTTATAAGACATGATTCTTGGTGAAATTGCTTTTTCTGTGAATGGCAATAAAAATAGCATCTACCTTACAGGATTTTTGTGAGAAGCAAATGATTTATTAGAAATAAAGTTCTTACTGGTCTCAACAGAAAAGTAAATATTTATAGAGCTCTTATACCTCCTAGCTTTTATGACTCTGATGGTGTAGACTAGACATTTTGTAAAAATGTTTCTCTATTGGGTTTTATCTAGGGCATTCTCATGCTTTCTCTTGGCTCATGATTTCTTTAAGAACACTTCCTGTGTTTCTGGCATTCCATGTTCTTTGCCAGAAAATTACCCATGTCCCCAAAGAACCTTGTTACTTGTCTTAGAGAAGAATGTTAAAAACAGAACTTGACATCATGTGGGCATTGTTGCTACTTAAGAGTCAGTGGAGATGGACCCTGTCCATAGACATAGAAAGGAAACACATGGTTTTATATGAATCTGTGTATATATTCATATTTGTAATTATTTTCACATTTGATTATCATCTATTATTTACCATGTCAATCATACACACACAGAGACACACAGACAAACAAACAGATACACACACGCACACAAACATACACAAAATTATCTACCTATCTAGACTCTAGCTAACTGATGTGATTTCATACTGTTGCACTTGAATAATCTGTGAGTTTTCTTGTCTACAGTAAAGAGCCTGACTTCTACCATCTGCTCTACTGTGCTGGCTTCCATGCATAGTAGTATCAGAATTAGAAACCTGAAATCCAATGGGGACATTGTCTATCAGCTGGGGCACAGTGTTTATGTTCAGCTCCTGTGGCCTTTGGTTCAATTGTTTAACATATGCAAAATACAACTGATTTGCTTTTTATGTTCTGCATTGATCTAGAGACCCCCATGATATCCTAATGGATTTGACAATAAATCTGCAGACAAGGTTTGCCCTTTGGGTTGTGAATTACTGTAGACTTAGAGAAAGACATAGAATAGTGTGTCCATTACAATGACATTCTACAAAATAATTTAATTCCTCTAAAAATCTCCCATGCTCCGCCTGGTCAGTCTCATGTCTCAAGTACTATGACTTTAACTATCCTCACATTTTATCTCCCCCAGAATCATACATGATTTTTTCAAATGGGTCTCTTCCAACTGGCAATAAAACTCCTAATTTATCTAATACTTAAACCCCTCATCTTGCTGAGCAATGTATTATTTCATTACA
This sequence comes from Mus pahari, assembly GCF_900095145.1. NCBI lineage: Eukaryota > Metazoa > Chordata > Mammalia > Rodentia > Muridae > Mus > Mus pahari. Next base: position 6,166,808 of record NC_034609.1, read on the forward strand.
AACGAGTGAGTTTATATATTCTCCCATTGAAACACATTTTAATTTATTCCAGTGTGGCTGACTATGCACAGCACAGCACTGATGCATTCAGTTTCTGGGTAAACACAGGTTTTCACATCCGTTTGGTAAGTGCTTCTGAGCACAGTTGCTAGGTTGTATGATAAAGCTATCTCTAGCAGCGTAGCATATTGTCAAATTAACTTTCAGAGTGGTAGAACTCTCAGCATTAAAGAATTAATGGTCCTGTTGGCCTGCACCTTTACGACAATAGTTATTATAATCAGCATTATGATTATTAGATTTTAATCATTATATCAGATTTGCAGTGATATCTCATTATCTCTACGTTGTATTCCCTAATGAAAATTATCTTGCTCATTATTTTATATATGATTTTTAAGCAGTTTATCTTGTTTAGCAAGGTACCCGTACAAGATAGTTTTTAATTCTAAAGTTTTTTTCTTATGCTTAATTTTAAAGAAAATTATTTTTATGTTTTGGATATAAATCAGAAACAATATTTTGCAAATATTTTCTTCTTTTCTGCAACTCTTTACCATATATATGTTTTGCAGAGGAACTTTGAAGTCATCAATGTCCAGTTATCACATTTTCTTTCACATTCCTACTGTTGCTTAAAACTTATCATCAAATTCAAGGTCACCCAGATCTGTCTCCATAGTTTCTTGATCTTTGGGAGCTTTGGAGTCTATGTTCAGGTTTGCATTTAAGTTTGCCATGGGTGTGAGGCCTCACCCAGGTTCATTTTCTGCATATGGATATGTGTGTATTGTGGCAAATAGAAAGACTATGCCTTCCTTCACCATTGAATTATCTTTGTTTCATTGCCAAAGATGAGTCAGCTGTGTTTATGTGATTCTTTTTCTGGGCTCTGGGCTCACTTACACTCATCTGCCATTAAATATTATTGACTGCTCTGGGCAGTTGATGATCGTGATTTGTAATTGTCAATGCAATCATGTTGCAGAACTCCTATGAGTCTCTAGAAGGGTCTTTGAGAAGTTTCTAGACATGGTTGACATTCTGGGAGAGTAATGGAAGAGAAGAGGCTGCCAAGAATGTGGCCAGTTGTACTAAGTAGGTTGGTGGCCAGAGTGGAATGAAGCAGAAGGAGAAGGAAGCCAGTATACACATGCTGTCCTTGGCTCTGATTCTCTACTTCCTGAAGCCCATGGAATGAGCAGCCTTTTGTGTCTCATGCTTCCCATACCATGATGCTTAGCTCCACTTGAGCTATCAGGTCATGAACTTCAACCTCTGATGTTTTGAGTATTCCTCAGTTTAAATATTGAATGCAATCTTATACTTAACCATAAACCTAAGTGTGAAATGCAAAACTACAAATGTGTCAGGAGAAAACAGGAAAATCCTAGACCACTGTTTCTCAATCTTCCTAGTGCTGCCACCCTTCAATACGGTTCCACATGTTGTAGTTATTCCAACCATAAAATTACTTTCGTTTCTTCTTCATAACTGTAATTTTGCTACTGTTATGAATTGTAATGTAAATATCTGTGTTTAACAATGGTCTTAGGAAATGCTTTTGAAAGGGGGAGTGACGTGCAGGTTGGGAAGTGCTGGTCTAGATCATTGTGAATTTGGTGACAAGATTTCAAATACAACAAATTCTCAGACATTTCTCACAGCAATCTGACTGTATATCTTGTATCACTACTATGACTGTACTCTTGTATTGAGCAGTTTTAAAAGTTTGCTATTTATTCAGTATCTATCATACACAGAAAATTATTTAGGAGGGCTCTGACTGCCAGAGCAGGTGAGGGAGCCATCTGTGTCCCGGGTCCCTCAGAGACCAGTCTGTGCAGGTGAGCGCACAGACTGTAGGGGCAACACATCTTCTGGGATAGGCCCTGTTTCAGGCCTTCATCTTCAGTTAAGAGGCAGGTCTGAATGCCATACGTCTGTGCACCTTCCCTGCAAGAGGAGAGCTTGCCTGCAGAGAGTATTCTGACCATTGAGACTCAGGAGAGAGCTGGAATCACAGGACTGCTGACAGAGGCTAACAGAATCACAGGAGGAACAAGCTCCAGTCAGAGACAACAATAACAACTAACTTCAGAGATTATCAGATGGCAAAAGTCAAATGTAAGAATCTTTCTAACAGAAACCAAGACCACTCACCATCATTCAGAACCCAGCACTTCCACCTCAGCCAGTTCTGGATACCCGAACACACCTGAAAAGCAAGAATCAGATTTAAAATCATATCTCATGATGCTGGTAGAGGACTTTAAGAAGTGCATTAATAACTCACTTAAAGAAATAAAGGAGAACATTGCTAAACAAGTACAAGTCCTTAAAGAGGAAACAAAAAATCCCTTAAAGAATTACAGGAAAACACAACCAAACAGGTGATAGAATTGAACAAAACCACCCAAGACCTAAAAAGGGAAGTAGAAACAATAAAGAAAACCCAAAGTGAGACAACTCTGGAGATAGAAACCTTAGGAAAGAAATCAGGAANCNTAGATGTGANCATCAGCAACAGAATACAAGAGATGGAAGAGAGAATCTCAGGTGCAGAAGATTCNATAGGGAANATAGATACAACAATCAAAGAAAATGCAAAATGCAAAAAGATCCTAACTCAAAACATCCAGGAAATCCAGGACACAATGAGAAGACCAAACCTACGGATAATAGGAGTAGATGAGAATGAAGATTTTCAACTTAAAGGACCAGCAAATATCTTCAACAAAATTATAGAAGAAAACTCCCCAAGCCTAAAGACAGAGATGCCCATGAACATACAAGAAGCCTACTGAACTCCAAATAGACTGGACCAGAAAAGAAATTCCTTCTGACACATAATAATCAGAACAACAAATGCACTAAATAAAGATAGACTATTAAAAGCAGTAAGGGAAAAAAGTCAAGTAACATATAAAGACAGGCCAATTAGAATTATACCAGACTTCTCACCAGAGACTGTGAAAGCCAGAAGACCCTGGACAGATGTAATACAGACCCTAAGAGAAGACAAATGCCAGCCCAGGCTACTATACCCAGCAAAACTCTCAATTACCACAGATGGAGAAACCAAAGTATTCCATGATAAAACCAAATTCACACACTATCTTTCCACAAATCTAGCCCTTCAAAGGATAATAAAGGGAAAACACCAACAAAAAGACGGAATCTACACCCTAGAAAAAGCATGAAAGTAATCCTACAACAAACCTAAAATAAGACAACCACAAGAACAGAATCAAAACTTTGACAACAACAACAACAACAAGAAAAACAACCAAACAACAAAAAAGGAAGCAACAATTACTTTTCTTTAATTTCTCTTAACATCAATGGATTAATTCCCCAATAAAAAGACATAGACTAATAGACTGGCTGCACAAGCAGGACCCAACATTTTGCTGCTTACAGGAAACCCATCTCAGGGAAAAAGACAGACACTACCTTAGAGTGAAAGGCTGAAAAGCAATTTTCCAAGCAAATAATCTGAAGAAACAAGCTGAAGTAGCCATTCTAATATTGAATAAAAATGACTTCCAGCCCAAAGTTATCAAAAACGACAAGGAGGGGCACTTCATACTCATCAAAGGTAAAATCTAACAAGATGAACTCTCAGTTCTGAATATCTACGCTCCAAATGAAAGGGCAGCCACATTCATTAAAGAAACTTTAGTAAAGCTCAAAGCACACATTGCACCTCACACAATAATAGTGGGAGACTTCAATACCCACTCTCACCAATGGACAGATCCTGGAAACAGAAACTAAACAGATACACATGGACACTAACAGAAATTATGAAACAANTNGATTTAATAGATATCTACAGAAAATTTTATCCTAAAACAAAAGGATATACCTTCTTCTCAGCACCACATGGTACTGCCTCCAAAATTGACAATATAATTGGTCACAAAACATGCCTCCACAGATACAAAAATATTGAAATTATCCCATGCATCCTACCAGATTACCACAGACTGAGACTGATCTTCCATAACAGCATAAAAAATAGAAAGCCAAAATTCATTTGGAAACTTAACAATACTCTACTCAATAATACCTTGGTCAAGGATGAAATAAAGAAAGAAATTTTAGACTTTTTAGAGTTTAATGAAAATGAAGCCACAACATACCCAAACTTATGGGACACAATGAAGGCAGTGCTAAGAGGAAAACACATAGCCTTGAGTGCCTCCAAAAAGAAACTAGAGAAAGCACACACTAGCAGCCTGAAGCACACCTAGAAGCTCTAGAACTAAAGGAAGCAAATTAACCCAAGAGGAGTAGATGGCAGGAAATAATCAAACTCAGGGAATAATCAACCAAGTGGAAACAAAAAGAACTATTCAAGTAATCAACAAAACCAGGAGCTGGATCTTTGAGAAAATTAACAAGATAGATAAACCCTTAGCCAGATAAACTGGGGGGCACAGGGACAGTATTCTAATTAACAAAATCAGAAATGAAAAAGGAGACATAACAACAGATCCTGTGGAAATCTAAAATATCATCAGATCCTACTACAAAAGGCAATACTCAACAAAAATAGAAAACCTGAATGAAATGGATAACTTCCTAGACAGATACCAGGTACCAAGGTTAACTCAGGATCAGATTAACGATCTAAAAAGTCCCATTGACCCTAAAGAAATAGAAGCTGTCATCAATAGTCTCCCAACCATTAAAGCCCGGGACCAGATGGGTTTAGTGCAGAGTTCTATCAGACCTTCAAAGAAGACCTAATTCCAACTCTCCTCAAAGGATTCCACAAAATAGAAACAGAAGGTACTCTACACAATTCATTCTATGAAGCCACAATTACTCTGATACCTAAACCACANAAAGATCCAACAAAGAAAGAGAACATCAGACCAATTTCCCTTATGAATATCGATGCAAAAATACTCAATAAAATCCTCGCAAATCGAATCCAAGAACACATCAAAAAAATCATCCATCATGACCAAGTAGGCTCCATTCCAGGGATGCAGGAATGGTTTAATATTCGGAAATCCATCCACAAGTA
>NC_034609.1:6176498-6182666 GCF_900095145.1 Mus pahari
GTGGGTGGGTAGGTGAGCAGGGCAGGGGGTGTGTATAGGGAACTTATGGGATTTCATTTGAAATGTAAATAAAGAAAACATCTAATAAATATAATAGAAAATTAAAATTCAAAAAAAAAAGAAAATTATTTAGATAGTAAAATTTTAATTTTAGGGAGCTTTTAGCCCTGCTCCTACTTTTCAGTATTACCCTTTGTTACCAGAAGCATTTGGATCAGTTTGCTATCTCTTACAGATAACTGTGATTTTTATGAAATTTTACTAAGTAAGTAGATTGATTTGGAAGAATTTAAATCTTGATGTCCATTTTTTATGATCATGACATATCTCTATTTATTTAAATATAACAATTGATTTCACCAAATATTTCTAGACTGACACGTGTAAAGCCTGAGAATATTTTGTACACAGGTTATTTTTGCTGTTACAACTGACAGTTGTTTTTAACTTGAAATTCCCATTATTATTTGCTAGTATGTAGCAAAGCTATTGGTTACTCACTGCACAGGAGCTCATATCCTGCAACTATGGTTCTTCTAACATTTCTGGTGACACTCTTGACAATTTGGCACTTTTTAAATAGAACTATTTTAAATATAAACAGCAACAATTAATTAACAAACTCCATATACATGTGTATGTGCATGTACATCACACACACACACACACACACACACACACACACACACATACACACACACACCCAGAGCTCTATTCTTGTCTTAAGCCAGAAACTTCCAGAACAAAATTGAGTCAGAGTTGTAAGAAAGGACCTTCTTGTCTTTGTTCATATCTTAAAGGAATGGTACCCATTTTCTTGTTTTTAATTTCAGCATGTCAGTTGAAGGTTGTTTGAGGATAAGTGGGTAATGTCCTCTGTACACAACTTTACCCAAGTTTTTCTTGTGAGCCTTGATTGGGTCTCATCAAAGTGCTGTCTCTGTCTTGGTCATTGTACTTATGTCAGTTGATAAGATTTCTTCTTACCTTAGACTTGTGCTTCTATGACAGGTCACATTGATTTTTAAGTGTTGAACCAGGTGTGAATAATGAAATGAATGTCATTTGCCCTCGGGCTATAATTCCTAGGCGGATATGATTGACTTCTATTTTGTTGATTTTTGCACATCTATTATAAGAGTTATTAACTTATGGTTTACCTTTTCAGCATTTTAATCTAGTTTTTGTTTTAAGATAATGCTATTATAACACAATAATGAAACATCATTCAGTGTCTGTTTTTTAGAAGGAATTGTTAAAAATTTTATCATTTACTCCTTAAATATTTGGTAACAGAAAACAAGTTATTGGGAGTGTTTTCTTTTTAGGACATTGTTAACTATTTATTAAATGTCTTCAATAAACTTATGATTATTCTAATAGTAAAATTCAATTTCCAAGAGAGTTTCAATTTTTCCAGTATAATTTAAAGCATCTCCATACTCCAAGTGAGACCAAACACCACTACTGTATACTTAAAGGCAACCAAGAAAAACTGTGAGTTTTGAGGAAACTGGTCAGATGAATTAAGTATGGCAGAGGGAGAGATGGGTCAGCTTAAGAGAGTACTTGCTGCACAAGCATGAGGACTTAGTTCAGAGTCCAGTGCTTGCTTATGTAGTTATAAATGGCCACCTGTAAACCCAGGGCTGCTGGAGGCTGAGAGGGGAGCATTGCTAGATTTGCTGTCTGCCAGCCCAGAGGTTCACTAAGAGACATTATTGCAAGGGAGAAAAGTAGAGGCAGATACCTGTGAATTCCTTTGTTCACTCTATATACACCTACACATGTACACACACATGCACATTCATACATATACATTCACATATAAACATACACATATATACACATTACATACATAATCATACATGCTTAAACATACACACATAAACATATATATTTACATACATACACAATACATACATATACAAACACACAGATATACATACACATACACACATATGCACACATACATATAGACACATATACACACATTCACAAACACACATATGCACATATACACATACATATATACACTTATACCTACCTCCATACACACAAATATATATACATACATACACACATACATATGTATACATACACATAGATACACACATACATACACACATAGATATACACATATATATACACAGATACACACACATATATATACACATATATAGACACACATACACATACATACATACATACACACATATATACACATACATACACATACATACAAATATACACACATATATATGCATGCACAAATATATACACAGATGCTCACATACACACACATATATACACAATACACACACAAGCATACCTGTACACAAATAGATGATGTATCACATCATTCATCCTTTTCTTCATTTTCCCTTCTTACTATCAATTACCAGCTGCATAATAACAGACTTTTGTCTAGAATATGAGTGAATTCATGGTGACAGAAGAGTTCTCTCATTCAGTTCAAATGTCTACAAACTTAATTGCCATTATTCCCCATATGATTGCCATCAAAACCTTTTATCTTTGCCAATAGGTTCAAGGCTTAATCTGCTTCTGGTTCCACTTCTCGCTGTATCTTTTATCACATCCATGTGGCCACCATATCTCATATTAGTAGCCTTACAGCTGAGCCCTTCTCCACTTGATTTTTCAGTCTTTGTTAATGCATTTTCTTTACTTAGAATCTCCAAATATCTCTGCTGCTGCTGATAAAACATTCTTTATTGCTCAGTCTAAATATCACTTGTCAGAATGCTTCTCCATTTGCACACACCATCGATCTCATGATGCCTCTTCCTTGAGTAAAACGTCCTTCAATTTATTTTAATACTGCAGTCCTTTACAAGCTCTGTGATGTCAATCCGTCTTTCCACTAGCAATCCTCACTCCCACCAGTGTATGTGTTAGTCCCTATCTCTGACCTTTAATATCAATAGCACTTATTAATGAAACATGGTATTAAAATGTGACATTTGACCTGGTTTTACTATGTTTATGCAATAAGAGAGGAGTGAAAATTCATTACACTGAAAAGGAATTACTTGTCATATTCATAAGGCTTTGTGAGAGCTGCAGACAGGTTCTGCTTCTCCCTGAATTGTCTCCAGATTTCATGCTAGATAAAAAGACACCAGGAAGAGCTTATCAATATAAATTCCTTTGAAAGCATTTAGGTATTCTCTCTGTCCCATGTGCTCTTAATTTCCAATGTAAACCATGGAAAACAGATGTCAATAAAAGTACTAGATCTTTGGCATAGAGCTCTGAAGTGCCTGGGATGGCTTCCTTCATACCACATAACATCTAAGGGTAAGAGGCCTTCTAGAATTCCTTTTGATAGTAAAATTAAAAAAAGGTCGACTTTGGATTCACTCCAATTCTCAAACAAGAAAAGATGAATTCGGCTCTGGCTACTTTGGCTGGTGGGCTTTGAAAATGTGCCTCATCCAAGAGGTGTGCATCTCCGGATTAGCTAAGTGTACAGAAAGAGCTTCTGCCAGCTGCGATGCCAAGATCAATAAGAGGAGATGAAGGTGCTAAACTCAGGGCACTTTGATGTGCTAAGAACTCACAATACTAGGTCTCCTAAAGACACTTCTCTACACAGATCGCTCCACCAACAGCAAAGAATATCCCCCAAGACATTACCAATTGACAGCTGAGAAAGAACCACAGAGAGCACTGGTGTGTGTGTGTGTGTGTGTGTGTGTGGTGTGGGGGAGGGGGGATCAACCAAAACTGGCTGTAGCTTAGGGACAGTCAGAAGAAAGAGGTCAGGAAACATCCTGCGAGGAAGCAAGAGAACCAGCATACAGAATCACTGGTGCTCTTTCTGTCTATTCGCATCACCACACACACAATGCTGTAGACACATCAAAGGGACAGGGGGAATGAATGAATGAGTGGCTCAAGATGAGAACATTTATGAGAGAAAACAAAACCACACTGGATTATCAACTTTTAAAGTAAATGCCTATAAATCCATTTAAATGTAAATAGGCTGTTCAATAAGTGGAAAGCATAGACGACCTGTCCAAACATGCACACACAAACACACACCAGTTCTGAATCTGGACACATACTTTGTTCTCTAGGAATCAACTGTTACTTCCACTCCAGAAGCATGATCTGTGCACCGTGCCCCTCCTAGTGCAAGTGCTTTACAGTAGAGACACCAGATAGTCTTGTCCACTGTCTTCAGTAAGTGACTTCCCTCAGGGCTCAGGGAACCACACAGGAGAGGAGGCAGAACGAGTGTAAGAACCAGAGGGCATGGAGGACACCAAAACATCAAGGCCCTGTAAATCAACATGAGCAAAGCTCCTATGAATGTGCAGAGGCTGAAGCAGCATGCACGGTGCCTGGATGGTCTGCCTCAGGTCCTCTGTGTATAGATTATGGCTTCCAGTTTAGTGTTTTTATGGGATTCTTGACCGTGTGAGTTAGTGGGTATCTGATTTTTGTGCTTCTTTTAGGCTCTTTTCCTTCTGTTTGTTTGCCTTATCCAACTCTGGTGATATTATATTAATTATGTTATATTATATTATAATTATTTTATACCATAATATATTCCCATGGAAACGTGTTTGTTGTCCATTCAGAGACGGAAAGGGAATAGATCCAGATGGGAGAGGAGATGGGGAGAAACTGAGAGGAAAGGACGGAGAGGGAACCATAACCAATATATGTTCTGTGAGAAAAGAATCTAGTTTCAATGAAAGGACAAAGGGCATCATTTACAAGAACATGTCAGTATGAACAGTGAGAAATCATACTGACCTCTTGTGAAGTACAGAGAGAGAGAGACCTTGTGACTTTCCTCTTCCAGTCCCAATGTGATCATAAGAAAACCATTAGGTACTCTACACATAGCTGTACTGCCTGCTGTTGCCAAGGCCCAGAAAAGGCTAAAATGGTGTTATTTGCAAGAAATGCTTAAGGAGATACTGTGCCTTCATGAAAATGTTTCCATAGAAGACAGGAGAGTATGGGGCACCTCAGACAAATCTTAGGATAATGTGTAAATATTGGTTCCTCAACTCTGACAGGACTCTTATACCAATTAGTGTTACATGTTAACTGGGTATGAGGTTGAGTTTCGGTGTTTTGGTTTGGGTTTTATTAATGTCTACTTGCTAATTTGTGTGAGTATCTAAAATCATCTTAAAACAAAATGTGCTCTTAAAAGTTCATTGTAAAAAAAACAAAACAAAACAAAACTCTCATTTTAAATTTTCATTCAAAGAATCTAGAGGGCTAGCAAGATAATACAGTCACTAAAGTGATGGCTTCCCAATCAGGAAGACTTGAATTTGATCCCCAGAAACCATGAAAAAAAAAGTGGTGAGCACTTACAGTTCCAACACAGGGGAGATAGACAGAGGCAGGTCCTCAGGGTAAGAGTGCTGCCAATCTACCCAGGCTGTTGATCACGACCAGAGACTCTGACTTAAACCAGGGAGAAAAACAAACAGGTAATGGGACTCTTCTGCAATACTGTTTGGAAGAACAGGTCATCTAAAAAAGCTGAATGGTATTGAGAAACAATGTTATTTCTTGATTCCACTCTTACAGGTCTCATTTAATAAGCTGCTTGGATGAAATAATTAATAGTCGAGGGGTTCAAGTCCCTTCCTGTGGGCGCCAGCACTGGGGCACCTAGGGCGCGGAGTTTGCGGACACCCCCATGGTTCCTCGAGAACTGCCCACATGATCTTAGGATCACTGGTGAGCGGAACATTATATCTGTTCCAATTCAATCATGCGCAGGACCTGAGACAGCACTACAGAAGCAGAGAACTGGCCTGACTAGGAGCACAAATCCCTTCTGGTCAGCGCCAGCACCAAGGCACCAAGGGCGCGGAGTGGGCAGACACCCCCACTGTCCCTAGAGGACTGCCCACGTGATCTTAGGATCACGGGTGAGCAGAACACTACATTTGCACCAATCCAATTGTAAAGGGCCTGTGGCAACAGGAACAAGGACACCAGAGCCATTCCTGACCAGAGGTTCGGGTTCCTTTTGATCAGTGCTGGTTAGCCTTGGTTTCAAATGGACCAGACAGCTCCAAGGTCCTCAAAGGAGACACCACTTCCAGGCACTGTAACATGTTCAGGATACAGGACAACAGGATCCCAGGATAACAGGAGCTG
>NC_034609.1:6185266-6195207 GCF_900095145.1 Mus pahari
GATCTGAAGAAACAAGCTGGAGTAGCCATTCTAATATTGAATAAACTTGACTTCCAACCCAAAGTTATGAGAAAAGACAAGGAGGGGCAATTCATACTCATCAAAGGTAAAATCTTCCAAGATGAACTCTCAATACTGATAAAGGATAAAGGAACGCCACATAAAACCAGAGACACTGCAACTTATAGATGAAAAAGTGGGGAAAAGCCTGGAAGATACAGGCACAGGGGAAAAATTCTTCAACAGAACAGCAATGGCTTGTGCTGTAAGATCAAGAATCAACAAATGGGATCTCATAAAATTGCAAAGCTTCTGTAAGGCAAAAGACACTGTCAATAAGACCAAAAGGCCACCAATAGATTGGGAAAGGATTACCAATCCTAAATAAGAAAGGGGACTGATATCCAATATATATAAAGAACTCAAGAAGATGGACTACAGAAAACCGAATAACCCCAATAAAAAATGGAGCACAGAGCTAAACAAAGAATTCTCAACTGGGGAATATCGAATGGCTGGGAAGCACTTCAAAAAATGTTCAACATCCTTAATCATTAGGGAAATGCAAATCAAAACAACCTTGAGATTGCACCTCACACAAATCAGAATGGCTAAGATCAAAAATTCAGGTGACAGCAGATGTTGGTGAGGATGTGGAGAAAGAGTAACACTCCTCCATTGCTGGTGGGATTGAAAGCTTGTACAACCACTCTGGAAATCAGTCTGGCGGTTTCTCAGAAAATTGGACATAGTACTACCTGAGGATCCAGCAATACCTCTCCTGGGTATATATCCAGAAGATGTTCCAACTGGTAATAAAGACACATGCTCCACTATGTTCTTAGCAGCCTTATTTATAGTAGCCAGAAGCTGGAAAGAACCATGATGTCCTTCAACAGATGCATGGATACAGAAAATGTGGTACATTTACACAATGGAATAATACTCAGCTATTAAAAACAATGAATTTATGAAATTCCTCGGCAAATGGATGGATCTGGAGGGTATCATCCTGAGTGAGGTAACCCAATCACGAAAGTATTCACATGATATGCACTCACTGATAAGTGGATATTAGCCCAGAAACTTAAAAAACCCAAGATACAATTTGTTAAACTCATGAAACTCAAGAAGAACAAAGACCAAAATATGGACACTTAGCCCCTTCTTAGAATTGGTAACTAAACAACCATGGAAGATGTTACAGAGACAAAGTTTGGAGCTGAGACATAAGGATGGACCACCCAGAAACTGCCCTACCCAGGGGTCCATCCCATAATCAGCCACCAAACACAGACACTATTGCATACACCAGCAAGATTTTGCTGAAAGGACCCTGATATAGCTGTCTCTTGTGAGGCTATGCCAGTGCCTGGCAAACACAGAAGTGGATGCTCACAATCAGCTATTGGATTGAACACAATGCCCCCAATAGAGGAGCTAGAGAAAGTACCCAAGGAGCTGAAGGGTTCTGCAACCCTATAGGTGGAACAACAATATGAACTAACCAGTACCCCCAGAGCTTGTGTCTCTAGCTGCATATGTAGCAGAATATGGTCTAGTCAGCCATCATTGGGAAGAGAAGCCCCTTGGTCTTGCAAACTTTGTATGCCCCAGTACAGGGGAACACCAGGGCCAAGAAGTGGGAATGGGTGGGTAGGGGAGCAGAGAGGGGTGTGGGGGACCTTGGGGATGACATTTGAAATGTAAATGCAGTAAATACCTAATAAAAATTGAAAAAAAAATAATCAAAGTTCCATTCTCACTGCAATTAGTATATTTGTAGAATGCTTAAATATAAGTCTGTACAGGTGGAGAACAACCTATGACCTAGATTAAGAAGAAAGGTTTTAAAGTGATAATATAGATTTCTTTGACTTTATTGTGTTTCCATTATAGAATCATTGAAAACAAAATTTTTAAACCCATAGACAAAATATGAAGTTATAAAGTAGCATATATATGATTCTTACCATAGTTTAAAATATTCTTAGAAAAACGGTTAATACTTAGTTTACCAGTTTTAATGTCTGTAGCAGAGCTCATCATAGAACATGGAACTTAGAAAGTCCATGTTTCTCTGTTGTTTAGTTTGTTTTATTTTTCTGTTGGTTTGACTTGATTATTTTTATGCAAAAATAAATTTTTTCTTTAAAACAAAAACAACAAGAACAAAAAATAGTCGAGGGGTTGCTGAGTGCATCTCCATGTGAACAGCCTTCAGTCAATATTGCTGTTTGCCTCAGGAGCTGTTCCCACCCACCCAACATTCCTCATAGGATCTGTGTTTAGCCATTCCCTTGCTTGCTGTACTGTGACTAGAAACTGCAAGCCCTTCATGCATGTTGTTTGATACAAAAGATGGGATGACAAAGGGCTGGGCAGCATCACAATGTGCCACCTCTCCATTAATCTCTGTGAACTGGGTTGATCACCAGGAGAAGGGAAGGAAGATGCAAATAAATCTCCTTGGGGAGACCCATGAGGCATTGTTATAGGGAGGGTGTCCCTGAGTCCCTCCCAGGGCTGGGAAGGACATATTTCCTGTTTCCAGAACTGGGATGGAGCCAGCTCTGCCCCAGTCCCTGATAATTAGCAACTTCACAAGCATCCATGATAAAACATTTTCACAGTCACTGTAGAAAGCAGGTCTGGGGTTCCGCCTCCCAGCAGGGACTGGTTGACAGGACAGTATGTGGAAGTGAGAGGAGAGTGAGAGCCAGAAAGATTTCAGTTGTTAAATCCCTGTTCTAGACTCTTGAAAAGTAATTGACACAGTCTTTAAGCTGGGTTCATTTCTCATTTGGGCAGGGAATATCTCTAAGTCATTATAATCTTAGCTTCAAAATAAATATGACCTCATGCAGAATAAAAAATTGGCAAGGCTAGCAATATCAGAGAAACACATATTTTATCTCATGCTTGGGAGTTAGAGGACTGATATTATTCTTATATCCATTTTGATGATAAAATGAGGCTCAGAGAAGTTCAGATGTGCTAAGGTCACACAGCTAATAAACTAGAAAAATGAGACTCAATCTTAGTAATTTGTTTTCTTCATCATATATGTGAAAACCAATACAAATGGTAATTAATCTCTAGCTAGAAGACTTTGTACATCAGCGAAATGTGCAGGAAGCAAAATGCCCAATCCTAGTACATTGTGACATGATCCTTCACCCTGCATTAATCAGTTTTGCTTTATAGTGTTTTTTTGAGAGATTATTTTTTTCTCCTCCTGATGTGTTTTCTTAGCAGTCACTAAATCTTTTGCTAGTATTAGGTGGTGAAGCTGTCATGTCACATAAAAGATTTTAAGGCTTAAACAGTCAGCCATGTGGTCATTTGAAGAGTTTGACTTCATACACACCAAGCTTGCCATGAGGTTTTGACAGAGCACCCACTTTCTTCTTTAACTTTAGCAAAGCTGTTCTTATTGTTTCTTAACATGCATTAACTGTGTGGGTAATCATAGATTTTATTTTTTCATTTTCATATATGTGTATACTATATACCAATCATAGTACCCCCCCACACACATTATGTGATTTACCATCTCTTGTTCCCTCTCTGCTATTGCTAATCACTTTTCTCTTTTCAACTAGTCTTCCTGCTTTCAAGTCTTAGTTTTGTGATCTGGGTTTTGCTAGGGTAGTTTAAAGCAGCATGTATGGAAGTTAGTTTACAAGAGCACGGGCATCTTACTAGTGGTGCATGACTGAAGTTAGAGTCTCTTTTCCTCCCTCATCAACCATTAACTTCACTAAACACTGTGGGACAGAGAAAGGCAGCCTGTTTTCTGGTCGAGCTAGGTTTAAACTCTGAAGACCCAACAGATAACTCTGCAAGGGACAGAAGGAAGTTTGCCTGTTCCCAGACACCAGGGTCCTGACACAAGGTTGCAACTCCACAATTCTGTGGGCATCAGTCACGTAGGGCAACCCCAAGCCTTTGGTATTCTGTCTGGATTTCACCTCAAAAATTAAATGACAACAGCCAGTTATGCCTTTCCCAATGGTGACCTAGCAATAGCCAGGTAGGCCTGGCCCACTATAAAAGGGCTGTTTGCCCCCTCCTCCCTCCCTTACTCCTGCTTCCTTCTCTATTGTCCTCTTGCTCCCCCTCTCATTCCCTTTCCCCCTCTATCCACATGGCCATGGGAGGCCTCTATTTCCCTACTCTCTCCCTCTCTCTGCCTTTCTACAATAAATGCCTTAAAACCATGAACTGCTTCTTCTCATCAGGATCTGCCATGCTGGAGCAATAGAGCAGGTCTTCCTCTAAAGAGTCACAACTAATCTCCCCTGAGTTCTCAAATTCGGTTTCCACCAAGCCATCCCCTTGTGCAAGCCAGAGACTCTCTCCTCCCCACGGGAACCAGCCAGAGCTTTCCTTCTGCCATTTCCCCTTCAGCCCTGTGCCAGAGCCCACCTGCAAGCCCCCACTCTGTTGTCAGCTCTTCTGAAGTTGTTTTCAGCCTCCGTGCAGGCCCGGGAGATTCCCGGCCAATTCTGGCAGGTCCTTGGGAACCTCAGACTGTGCTTCCCCATCCCCAGAGCCGGTCCTACAGGTTCTCACAGCCCCATGCCCACTGGTGGCATGGAGTGTGCACAGTCAGATTTCCAGTGACTCATTGCCCAGTGGCCCAAGCCCTAGGCTGGATGCTGGACCCCATTTTAACCCACAAAACACTAAAGAAAAAGTAGGGTCATGGGGTCATCAACCATCCATGACAGGAGGTTGATGAGCTCAGTCTTATGGAGATCTCATGGCTAATCTCAGGTAATTATTGCTTCTATGAGTTCAACAAGAAAATAATCTGATCATGCCCAGACAGCAGGGTTCTACACCTCTAACACCACTTCCTCTGGACCTTGTATTCTTTCTGCCCTTTCTTCCAAGATGGCCTTTGAGCCTTGGAGGGGGTGACATAAATGTCCTATTTATAGCTGGGTGCTCACTACTCACTTATTAGTTGAGCCAAATTCCTTATAAAACAACTAAGTTGTCAACATCTATCAACATCCTTTTTGTAGGTCTGTCATTTTCATGTGATGTAGATTTTCGTTTGGACTGTTTTCTGCTCTCCAGCTTCCGCTACGCTGAAGCAATGGTGTTGGAGCACAGTACCGACAGCTTCAGGGATCTTTGGGGATCTGGGTTTTACTCTTCATGCTTGAACCCAATCCAGATCGGACAAATGAATCTGCCTATATGGTCTCTCCTCTCATATATCTTTGTGGCTTTGCTTGGCAGC
The DNA here is from genome assembly GCF_900095145.1 of Mus pahari. NCBI lineage: Eukaryota > Metazoa > Chordata > Mammalia > Rodentia > Muridae > Mus > Mus pahari. Next base: position 6,190,524 of record NC_034609.1, read on the forward strand.
TTTAATAAGAATAATTGGTCCAATCCCAGGCCTTTAAAAACCAATTTATAATTTTATAGCATCAGCCTTCTTATGATTTATAGCAATCTGCCATTAGATTTATTGTTTTCCCATTAGATGATTATGTTTTCTGCAGATTAGGAAGATGAGTGGAGAGGTGGGCAAGACCACTAAGCCCTTCCCAGGAAGAGCAAAGTATTTGGGAAAAGAGACAGCCTGGACACGATGCAAACGGCTGGGGTCATGGCCGTGGGCTCCCACAATGTACCGTTTTACCACATGGTCTTTTAAAGTAGTTTAAGTGATAGCCTTCCATCCCAACACAATTGCTGAAGGCCACGATTCTCTCAGGCATCCACTACTGTCAGTCATTTCTTTTATTAAATAAATTTAAATGATATTCATTTACTTATCGCAGTTGCATGTCTGCTTGTTTGCACGCATGGACGCATGCGTGGCATGGCGTGAATAGGGATGTCAGAGACAACTTGCTGACAGGAGTCAATTCTCTTCTTCCTCCATGCGAGGCCTGGGGTCAGATTTGGTGGAAAGTACCTTTAACTGCTGAGACATCTCCCTGTTCCTCCTTTAGTGCAGTCATGTGAATACATGACATCTATGTCCACCAACTGCCAGAAACTAAGGACCAGGTCTGTGACTATAAGACTCTGGAACAATCTTATTTAAACAACAATGGGTCTATGCCACTACTATATGTATATAACACAAACAAACAATTGATCATTACATAATTTGAAGGATTTCTTATTAGGTAATGTGAAGGAAGGTGTATAATTAGAAATAACAGCTATGGAAATAAGAGTGCTCTCCTCTTTCCTATTGACCTAAATTCCATGGAGCACAGCTGCCCACTGAGTTTGATAATTTCAAAGATAGCATGCCCATCAATAACCTATTAATCTGACAATGGCTTGGTAGTCTGTTTGGTTGCCCTTGATTTCCAGGAGGGCTTGCGAAGCTGGATCTGAGAGATAACTGACACTCTCGACTGCTTTTCTTTGTAAAGCCCCGAACTTCAGGGCTAAGTCCCTGAAGCTCTTTGAGGAATATAAAACACAACCCCTCACATATCACATCCTCTCTTTAAAGAGGAAGTATGCTTGTGTTTCTTCAATAAGATGGCATTTCCTCTGCTCTCATTTCTTTAGGCTTACTCTTTAGATTTTTTCCACATAAATTTCACAGTGATAAAGTGAGAGAAAGATCCCTGAATTATTTTTTGATTTAAGAATAAATCATGTAATATTTTACAATTATGAAATGTCTTAAGCCGGGAGCAAATCCATATATATTCTGCATGACTCTACATAAACTATGAAATACCACCATTATATGCTTTCCTAGAAATCCAAAATTTATAAGATGTGGATTAAATGATTTTGACAAGATTTACTGAAATCTGTCTGTCTGTTTGTCACTCCATTCCTCCTTCCTTCTCAGTCTTTGTGTCTGTCTGTTTGTCTGTCTTTGTCACATGTGCACGCACACACACACACACACACACACACACACACACGGGGTGGGGGAGTAGTTTCATGTCACCATTGCTGAAGTTTGCCAAGTGCACACAAGTGACAGGTAAACACTTAACACTATTTACCCATGCAGCCTTCAACCTCCAAATGTACCAACTCTTGTTGCTTGTGAAGTCACACAGTCGAATTGCATTTTGAGAGAATAGAAATATTTGATAATGAAAGCATAAGCTACGATGTGAAAATTCACAGTTTCTGTTTCAAGTGGTTACTCTAACTATAGAGAAGTTCTTTGAGGTTCATCATCTTTGGTTAATTTTGCTGTATGATTTTTTTCTTTTAATTTGCAATGCTGCACAGTTTTTAATTTACAATGTCTTTTTTTTTTTAAATTCACTTTACATCCCTGCCTCCCAGTTGATTTTTAATTAACACAGTAAGTCCAGGGCTAGACTTTCACTAATACGTCACGCCCTGGCCACTATGCTACTGCCTTGCCTGCTTTGGTACTTGTTGACATTTGCAAGAGCTGGCCTCCTTTCAGTCAGCCCTCTGCAGCTTTCTGTTCTCCATTTCCAGGTCTTCAAGCATACTAAATTGTGTCTCTTTGACTTGCTTTGGGACTCTGCATTACGTTTCCTCAGAGAGGCAGAAGAAACAGTGAAGACAGCTATACTTTTCGACCTGTATTTACCCTCACTATGCTGGTACTTCAATTACAGTTGCCATTTCTGTGTATTTGCTTTCTTGTTTAGCACCCATCCGTCTATCTCCTCTACTTTTCTGTAAGTTTCAGGAGTCAAAGAAACCATGCGGACTTTGTTTTGGGCAATCAATTAAACCAATCAATTTTATTAAATGGGTGAAAACAGCCCAGTACAATGTCTAGCACATTAGATCTAGCCACACCACAGTCATTGTCTCCATCCCTCTGGCTCCCCACCACCCTGCCTTTCTGGTTGAGGTAGACCACAGGACATTTTATTTTCAGTTACCAGGGACCATGATATGACACTTCCTCAGAATTGAAAACCTGGAGAACTAAGATTTCTCACCAAGAGTTAGTTTCTCATGATAATGCCAAGGATCATAGTCAAGGTGGGCAAATCATTTTAAACAGGTTGTACATAGATGAACCCAGTTGCAACCTGATTGATGCAATATTTCTCAAAAACTGTGACAGCTCTGAAGAGCCACGGTCCCCTTGCCTCATACAGCTTTATGGTGAAACCTAAGGCCTGGTTCCTGATAAGACTGTGTATTCAGAGATAGGAAGTTGAAATGAAGTCATTAGTGAGGCTCCCATTCCAGAATACAGTCTTTATAAGAAGAGAAATTTGGGTACAATAGAGACACAGAGAGCTGCAGCTGGAGTAATAATAGAAACTCAAAGAACAGGCAGTGTCTGAAGGTCAAGGTACAAGTCTATATTATGCACAGAAGGAAGCTTGGTTCTGGAGATGAACACACACTTGGCACATAGGAATGATGACCCCTGTAGTTTTAGGGGCCCATGTGAGTTGTTTCAACTGACAAATGACAGGGTAGTCTGTGAGGGCAGATGTGCACAGGCTGCCTGTCTTTTGAAATGCAGACATCATGGTCTTAGTTCAAAGTTCCCAGGATTACTTCCTGCCTCTCTTCCCACTTGTGTCTCCTCTAGGATACAGAAGAGCTCTTGTAGTAATAGGGTTATGCAGGACTCTATATTCTCCACAGAGATTATCATGAGGTTGGACATGAAGCATAAATTACATCATTTTGACAGAAAATCATGGAATGGCACATTCTGAGTTGCTTTTTCCCAATTTTGCCTTCAGCAAGCTCACGTTGATAGAATAAGATCACCATGACAGAGAAAGAAATCTATATGTCAAGGGTTGGCTTGCTATCTTCCTGATTATCTAGACTGTTATAGCCATTGTGTTAGGCACACAAATGTGTTCAGTAACAAATTCCAGTCTCATCAGAGCTCAGGTGTGGCCATGTTTAGCAAAAGTATAATCTGAGAAATCAAAAGTTATGTGAAATTTGAATAACATTTTACTGTTTGCAGATTATATGCCTCTTTTCTATCTATAAGATTAACATTCAGCTCATACTTAAATGCTTTTGTGTGTCTATGTACATATTGTTACTAGATCACTGATCTATTTTTGTATTCCTAAAAGTGTTGTAAATAGTATGTTGTATTTTCAGTGTAGCCTATTCTACCCATACTCCATCGTTAATCACAGATCTACAGCACTCTTTGAATTGGTTCCTGTGTATGAGGCTGCGAATTTGGACTTGTTATTTTGTTTCTTTTGTAGTGGATGAGGGGGATGAAGTTGCAGATGATGTGAAGATTCATAGGCTAACTGTGGTGTTGCTTTTAACATAAGGATTCCCTTGAGATGAAGGAGACAGGGAGGGGAGAGGGAGATGCAGAGGGAGAAAGGGAAGTAGGTGGGAAATGGGAGAGTGGTAGCTGTGCATGGACAGATTCTCAAAGTCACTCTCTTTCCCTTGAAGATATACTTATATGCACTTTAGACAAAAGCTTCAGTATTTCCATTTAATAAAAATGATGTACAGTTACCCACCTCATCAGTGGGTATTAGTTACGTCTATATATTACTCTACTTTTGAATCTCTGGTGCAGATAAGGAAGTCCAAAATCCTAACCACACTGAAGAAACCACAGTTAGAAAACAGAGCGCATGGTGTCATATAGCTTTCACATTAAAAATCACCTATTAAATGCAGCAGCTGCTTATCGTTTGCACTTCGATAACATTTCCTAGGAATAAACACTTTTATATCCACTATTTTACTATTCCAGGTCACTCCTCCATGGGACATATTTCTAATAGACCATGGGTTTCTCCCTTTTCATATTCACTGCTATATTATGACAACAAGTAAGTGTTGGGCGCACATTTGTGATATGTTAAATGTTTGTTTAAAATGGGTTAGCACAAGAAAACCAAGAAGGAAGACCATCGTGTGGATACTTCATTCCTCCTTAGAATAAGGAACAAAATACCCATAAAGGATATAAGTACAGAGACAAAATTTAGAGCTAAGATGAAAGGATGGATTATCCAGACACTACCCCATCTGGGGATCCATCCCATCATCAGCCACCAAACCCAGATACTAATGCACATGCCAGCAAGATTCTGCTGAAGGGACCCTGATATAGC
>NC_034609.1:6195515-6216336 GCF_900095145.1 Mus pahari
ATGGGGAACTTTCAGGATAGCATTTGAAATGTAAATAAAGAAAATAATGATAAAAAATAAAAAAAAAATGGGTTAGCTCTGCCTGAGTGTTGGGTGGAAATACAGCTGCATTATGTGTAGGTTTCTGGAATACCCAGGGCAGTTCAAAGCATTAGACCTCCCAACTCATAGTTTGATATATTTATAACAATCATGAAAAAGCACAGATAAGCTTCAAGCTCATAAAGTATGGAGGTATAAACTATTGCTTTGTGCATAACACCTTAAATCATTTGAGAAGCCTTGTAACCATAGGGTCACGGATATATATAACACAGTGAATTCATTTTTGTGGCATAGGGCTACGTATGTCACAACTCTACCACTTTGGATTTCATGCTAGTTTTGTGAAAAGATGTTTATTGAAACTGGTATTAGATTGAAACAAATAATGTCAGCTAGTGGCAGTTACGTTTATTGAGTTTTTCCAATATGGCTCTTCTGACCTAACCCTTTTATGCTCATCTCCCATCTAATTCTGACAACAGTTCTGTGAGTTATCTCTTCTGATGCTTCCATATTATTGATGAGGACTGTACGGGCCAAGAAGTATATTTACTTCTGTTTTTTTATTATTTACAGTAGACCCTTTAAAGTTTATAGCAGCAATAAAAATACATCAGAAAAGCAGTCAGATATGGTAGGAAAAGTCGATGGTGGGTATAAAACACTAGTTCTGTGAGTTTGTCTTGGTCAGCTCACAACCCATCCAGGGCCTTAGTATTCTCAAGTTAATATAGAATGTGTTTGAAAAATGCTCTGCAGTTTTAAAGAAAAAGTTGTAAAATTCTAGTAAATTTTCTTGCATACATATGCTGGTGATTTCTAGCACTAGAAATTCTTCGCTGTAGTTGGATAAGCATTTCCAGGAGCTTACAGCATAAAGATTCGGTGAGGAATAATTGGAGCTACCAGGTAACAGTGGAATTTTTAAAAGGCAAAGTCTATTGTTAAGAACTTAAGCCATCTACGACATTTCTTTTGGAAAGGGGTGTCATTTGACTCAGTCCCTCCTTTCTTTCACCATCCTTGGTCACCCTAGGAAAATTATTTCTTCTGCTACATGATCCAACCATCCAACTCACCTAGGCCCTCAAACTACAGCCAACCAATCATAGAGGACACCCCTCCCCCAAAGTGTGAGTCCAAACAATGCCATTTCTCTTTTTATGCTGAACATCTCACACATTTGCTATAGTGACAGAAATCTGATGGAGCAATTATTCTTATTTTTTCTTTCTATTTCCCCCTGTTATTTGGAATCTGAACATGATTATACTCCATTATGAAGCAAATGGGAATTTGGGGTGAACTGATGAAAATAACAGGGTTAGACCTCCATAGGAAACATGGACCATGGAAGTTCCTCTTGTTTGGAATATTAGTAGCTGAATGTTGTGTCATTCAGTGTTCTGCTTAGATATTTGAGACTCCAAGTGGTATTCAGTCACTGTTTCATGGATTCTGCTAAACTTACCCTTTCCACTTTCTCCTCCCTCTCACCTTTCCTTCGTCCATGTTTTCATTTCCAAAGTCACACAATGAACATTTAATGAAGTCAATATTATGTGAAGCACAATGGGTGTACCTGGTTTTGGGTTTTTTGTTGTTGTTGATTTTTGTTTTTGTGTTTGTCTTTTGGTTCAGAAAACTATGAAGTTCAAGGCAAGAGGCTACTATAAAAACAATAAATATTAAATAGCAAGTTTTACTGAGTAATATGAAAGAGATTTTGAACTAGTCATATGAGGAATCACAGAAAGTGATATTGGAAGTATTTATTGGGGGAGATATTTTATTTTTTTATTTTTTATTTTTATTTTTTTACATACTGTACCTTTAATGATGATGAAAATTTCTAACATGTCCAGTTTTGAAATGGCTTGCTTGAGCTTATTTTAACTATAACTATTGTGTGTTCAAGAAAGTGAGAATTTTAAATAGCATGCACATTTTTGAGGTTAGATCAATTAATTAAAATTTTAGCCTAAATTCTTTAAATATGTTTATATTAAAATTCTATGTAAAATATAAACATAGGCTAGTGTAACATCTACATTTAAAAAGAATATAAAATAAATGAAAATGCATATCAAGTGATATTAACACATAATAAAAACTCACATGGCATATTCATATGACCTAGGTACTTTCTATAGACTTCTATTTAGAAATTAAACACTGACATAGCATAATAATTCTGTGTGCAGGTGCTTCTTTTATTTCATAATGATAAGTGGTGGCAGGAAGAACTTGAATAACTTGCCTAAGCTTTCATTGCTTATAAAGAGAAGGAAAGAGACTGATTACCTTTCCCTAGAGACCATAGTTATTTTACTCTAAAGGTGGTAGTATTTTCAATATGAAGTTACTTCAGCCTATGACAATAAAAAATGTATTTTATTTGTTTGGTTTGTTGTGGTTGTTGTTGCTATTTGCTGAGATAGGGTCATGCACACCAAGACTAGCCTCAAACTTATCAAAGATGGCCTTGAACTCCCAAACCTCTTGCTACCACTTTACAAATACTTGCATGCCTCATAAAGAATACCTTAAAATGAGTTTTAAAGGCAAGATATCATTTTCCAACAATATGTTGTGACATGAAAGCAAATTGTGTCTCATATTCTAGCAACCTTGCTTGATGCTCAACTGGAGGCTGAGAGATGGGAGAGATATTTTAATTTAATCATGATAATTTCATAAAGCACTCTGGTGATATCTAAGTAACTCAATTAATACCTGGGCCAGTGTTGGACATCTTTTTGCCCATGCCCAAAATAAATTTGCTCAACACATGGTTTAGCTTGAGTTACTTACAATGGCATGCTTCTCAACTGGCTCCACTCACATCTTTTATACACTTCCATGGCCCATATTTATAAAGCTGGGCAGGTAACAAAGTTTTATCTTCAGCACCCTCAAATTTAGAAACAGACCAGAATATGTAGCCTTTGTCTGTGCCAATATGTGGCTGAGTTTTAACATTTTTATCCATTGGTAAAGTGCTTTGATGCTCTGCCTTGAGAAAAAAAAAATCCTCCTTCTGCTGTCCAGGTTTGAGGAACAAATGACTGCTGCCTGTCAGTGACAAAGGCCAGATATAAATAAACGTGAAGTGATATCATTCACTTTTCTCATCACTGGGGTAGAATACTTAACAAACAGAACTTACAGGAGGAAGGGATGGCTGTTTGGGGCCTATGCTTTAAAAGGTGTAGTCCTTTATAATTGAAAAGTTATGGTGGGCAGAAGTGCTCAGTACATAGCTCAGCTTCCAGTGTGGCTTGTTCACATCACAGAAGACCAGGAAGCAGGGACAAAAGTCAGGCTATAATGCAGAAGACCCACCTCTAGTGGCCTGAGTCTGCTAGCCGGATCCTATATCCCAAAGGTTCAAATGGCACTGTCAAGTAGAGACCACGTATGCAAACACATGGACATTGAGGTACACTTTATGTTCAAGCTGTAGTATTCTTCGTTGGACGCCTCAGATCCATGACTGTCTAATTGTGTGACATTAGAAGTCCAAGGTTGAGAAGCTCTATTGAGATTCAACATGATCTCTCGCTGTGACTCTTATGATGTAAGCAAAACAAACCTGAAAATCAAGTATCTTTCCCATATTTCTGTGGGAACTGATGCATTGTATCAAGTCACCACCACCTCGGGATGCCTCTGCTGAAAAGTGAACCTGACTGTTTTCCTCTAACCCTGATGTTACTTTCCATAGTCTATCCCCAGTCAACTACACTGCAGAAGTTTTAAATAGAACATTCCAGAAACAGTTGATAAACTTTAGAAAAGAAAAAAAAGTCATATACTTCCAATTTTCAATGGCATAGCACCAACCCCTGTAGCCCAGTGCCCATCCTTTGGGGCTTTGTAGGGACATCATGTAGTCTGCAACAGTCTCTCTTAGGCTTGCCATACTCAGTGTTGGTAGCCATTTTGCAGAACTAATGCATTCCTGGTATCTTTAACATCCTGGGGTCTCTAATGCAAGGCCTTAACATCACAGTTTTGTTTAAATCTCTCTCAGAAGCTCCACATGTGGGATCTCATCCAGGCACACATCACCTAACCTCACTAGAGTCTTGGTGTCAACATCCATGAGCGCTCAACTCTTACGAGGTTCTTGTCAGTAAAACCTCCACCACAAAGTTGATGTCAGGTTCCTTTGCCAGCTCAATACACAGCCATGCCTTGCTGAAACTGTGGCTGAATTAAGCTCAATTTCTATACAGCTAGCCCATGAAAGGCACATCCTATATAACTCTGTACGGGCAGGATGCCCGGGTGCTGGCATTCTCTGTCTAGACACGTTTTTTTTTTTTTTTTTTTTTTTTTTTTTCTTCATAGACAGTTTATGTTAAGGACAAAATTGTTAATGGGCTTTTACTTTACACCATGGAGTCACTGATGGGCAGGCTCTTGCCCTTCAGACATCTTTCCTATCCTGGTGCAAAATGAAGTTTTTTCCTCTTTAACAGTGCTGAATATCTTTAATAATTAGAGCCATTGTCTAGATCTACCCTGGCCCAAACTTTCTTTTCTCACCAAATTGCACTTCTTTTTATTTTATTTTATTTTATTTTATTTTATTTTATTTTATTTTATTTTATTTTAACATTTTCAGAAATATCTGGGGTCTAGCTATAAAATTTCATGGTATACTATTCTCCAGTCTGAAGTTACACTACCTTGAAAATTGCCTCAGCCCAGGGAATTGGTTCCACTTTCCTTCCCAGGACTCAATCTGAGTGAAAACAAATCACGTGCCAAATGTAACATAAATGATAAATGGTCGCTATCCCATTCAAGACAAGATTCTTCTTCCCCTTTGAAACCTCATCAAAGCAGTTCTTTTTGTTAATGGATTGTACAAGTGATATTATTTAGTGTTTTATATTAGTAAAATATTTTGAATAAAAGTCCCTTTATGACATTCCTTTAATCCTAATGATGAGTCTGTAGAAATCAAGTTTTTTCCCTCACTTCACTTTACCTCACCGCAGACTCCCCCCATCTCCCTTCACAAAAGAGCAGGCCTCCCATGGACATCAACCAAGCAGTAACAAGCTATAAAAAGACCAGGCACATCAAGGCCAGACTAAGCAACCCGGTAGGAGGAATAGGGTCCCACAAGTAGGAAAAGAATCAGAGATAGCCTCTGTTGCCACTGTTAGGATTTCCACAAGAACACCAGGCTACTCAGCCAAACTTACATGTAGAGGACCTAGGTCAGACCCTGGTTAGTTGACTCAGTGGGCCCACAGAATGAACACAGTTATTAATCATCAGCTTGTCTGTTGGCACTCGGGTCTTCTGGATGTCCTACAGTTGTCTATTAAGCACTAAATGCAGCAGTCTGGGACTTCTTCATCTCATAGCTTCAAACGTTTTACATTCCTCCCACAAATCATTTGCAGAGGCCTACAGGTCCCACAGCCTGTCTAACCAGGGCACTGACCACTCTGCTCATTACTCCTTTTTTTTTTTTATGCCAGTGACTCTCTTGTCACTAGAAAAGAATGTCTCACAAGAGGGCAGGTTTACTTTGGCTTACAATTCGAAGGCGTGGCCTGGCTTATGTGCTTTTTGAAGTTGTTAGTAAGGTTGGGTCTTACCGGACTGATGGCCAACAAGGCTTTCTACATCTCGGAAATCTCACAAGCTCCCCAAACTGTCCTACCAGCTGGAGTCAAATGTTCAAACATGACTCAGTGGGGGGGGGGGGAGGCAGTTTAACAAACTGACCTGAACAGGGGCACCAGGCAGTGCTAAGATGGAAGGTTTTATTTAAATATTAAACTAGGCAAACTAAAATGAGCACATTTAGTCAAGATGGCGAAACGAGAAAATGCTCTGCCAGTAAAGGTGGTGGCTTTGTAGTACTTCTGAGAGGCCATGCTCTCACAAAGTGGCTCTGAAAGACGTTCTAGATAGACTTGAAGGAGCTACTTCTGAGCGCCACTTATCCCGAGGGTTTCTGGAGGTTGGTTTATACTGCTCTGTCCCTGATAAAACAATAAATTATTCTTCACAGGTCATATATGTGCCTAGCTCATGTGCAGCTGCCTCCACTCCTGTCGACATCAGCATCTGGTACCCTCTGTACTGCAAAAAGAAAAAAACATGTAGGTATCTATAAAAGAATCAGGTAGCTTTTTGGTTTGGGTTTTTTGTTTGTTTTTATTCCTCTCTTTTTACTATAAAGAGCCTGGTGATGAGCTAAGATGATGATGAGATTTTTCTCTTCTTTCTGTTGTAAATAGTAAGACTTGTGAAAAAAATAACAATTGGTATAAAGAAGCTCTTCCCTTTGTGATGCTGTGACAGAATACCAAAGACTGAATCATTTATAATGAGTAAAAGTTTGTTAGCTTATGGTCTGGAAGTTGGCAAATGCAGTTTAACAAGTCATCTGCTAAATTCATAATTCCATAGCAGAAGGTGAAGTGGGAATGGAGGGGCATAGCCAACAAGAAATGCAACCATTTCTATAGCAAGCAGCCCATTTCCTTGACGACAGTAGTGAGTTCCTATGACCTAAACACCTGTTAGTCTCTTCTATCTGATACCTCGCATTGACAATTGAGTTCCTGATACAAAAACAGTGGAAAATACAATCAACTCACAAATGTTACATATAGAATAGGATATAAATCTATGGAGGTACATATGTATTATACACACACACAAAGTTAAGTAAATAGTCTACTTTATATCTGTAGTAAATAATTTTATGTTATTCCATGTGTACCAAAGATTGTGATCATAATTAAGTCTTTTATAAAAATGAAAACTTTAAATTATCTTTATATTACTTAGAGTACATAGGATACTGTAGACATTGCATATTTGTTAACTGTGTAGGGAATGTGATTTAAGAAAAGAGAGTGTTTACATATTCATATAAACACTGTTTTTTTTTTTTTAAATTATCTAGAGTTCATTGACTTTATAAATGTAAAACCCACAGTTACAGATAATGGTTTGTATTATATATAAACATACATGTATTGTATATAATATACTGACATACACACACACACACACACACACATATATATATATATATATATATATATATATATATATATATATATATNATATATATATATATATATATATATATATATATATATATATATATATATTATTCAATGTTTGCTAGGCATTTACTGACAATTTATTGAATCACAACCGTGAGACTTATAAATATAAAAATTGGTATCTTATGATAAGCTGGAGAGAGGTACAGGAACTATAAGAATATAGTCTAAGATCAGAAGTCTCTCGAATAGGACTTGGGCATTTTGACCTACATCAAAACATAGCTCCTCCAAAAAGCTTAAGACAATAAGCATTTGTTTCAATATATCCACCAAAATCTTATCAGCCGAGAGGTTCAGTAACCTCTTAAGACTACTAATTACATGCAAATGTTTTCTTTACTCAGTTTTGTGAGAATATGGTGCTGTGGTTGTGAGAAACAAGGAAGTCTTCTAAAGTCCTTTCACCTCGGCTCTGCAAGTCAGTATCTCTAAGTGACTGCCACACCAGTGTCAGGGTCCTTCATTCCTGAGGGGACAGTGAGGAATGAATACATAAGTTCATTTACACAAGCACTCTTTCTTGCTCACAGCCACTTCCTGGGGCATATACATGTCAGTGCCCCATTGACTCAGGCACACCTTGCTCTCAGTCATTTCCTGGAGAAAATATAATTCTAAATGGGGCACTGAATACATATATGTGTCACATTTACACAGGAATAATTTGCTCACAGCTGTTTCCTGGGTCACACACGTGCCAATGTGCCATACTTCTCAACATATGCAAGACAGCATCATTTCCTTTTACAGTTTTGAGAAGAACGGCATATTTCCATGCTAGCAACAGAAAGAACTCAACAGTACACATGCCAATAGAGGTCAAAAGTAGGAAATATTTTGAGATGAGAAGATAAAATTTAAGGGACCCAGTCTTGACATCCTAACATGGATCTTTAATATTTATTAATAATGCAGCAGCCACATATAACTAAAGTATGTTAGAAAAGACTAAATATTCATGAACTAAGTTGTCTTGGTATAAAACAGAAAAAAATATGGACTGCTCTACTACCTACTATCTGTCTGTCTGTGTCTGTCTATCTATCTATCTATCTATCTATCTATCTATCTATCTATCTATCTATCTATCTATCTAATGTTTCCTGTATAGTTGGTGTGTATCAGAAACTATCAACCATTTTTAGTACAGTCTTCAAATACATTAATTAGATAAAATATATGACCATGTCTTCCTTGACTGGTGCATACTTTTGTAATAATCTGATTCTATTTAACTTTGGCATTCCTTTGGCCAAATTCTCATTGTGTAGTCATTTTGCTCACTTTTGTGGTGGCTCTAAAAACCTGCTCTCTCAGTAGATAGGTATGGAACAAAACTTCTTTTATAGCAAGGAATCAATTATGCACGTACTCAGTGGCTTACAGACTGGGTTTGTGTGATAAGAAAAAGGTTCATTTAGTGAATTAAATAATAGGGACAGTTATACATTGTGATTATCTGCAATCACAATTGCCCATTAAATATGCTAATCAGTGCATGGGAACCATGGTCATTTGACTTCATTAATGTAATCAAACCTAGAGGCTGTAGTCACACACAAACTTGCTGTATACTTTAGAATGTAAATAATTTTAAAATTAAAAACATGTTCAATTTAACTTGGTTGAAGGGGGGAGAAGTCGGGGTTTAAGACAAAAATATCAGAGGCGGAAGAAGAAGAGACAACGAGGGTGGGAAGGTTGGCAAGCTGGCAGCCCTTCTCCATGTGTTGCAAAGTTTGCAGCTGAAGGCTCTAGGGCTCTCTCCTCTCTCCTGCCCCAGCTCATGCTCCACGTGGTTGTTTCTTGATTTGGAAAACACAGAAGTCTTGGGGAGGAATTCTAGGTCTTTGAGGGTGAATGCAGTAGGCTAGGAAAAAGAGTGCTTCTTAAGCTCAAGGTAAATAGCAACTATAGGTCAAGTCAGGAGGGTAAAGGTCTGATGAGGGACTTGTTTGAGGAAGCTGGGGTATTCCAAGGTGTGGGGAGGTGATGAGATGTAACACACAAAATGAGAGGGCCTGAAATGAGAGGGTAGGGGAGGAAACATCATTACAACTAGGTCGTGCATGCTGAAATCATCCTTTGGGTGGTAAAACTGATGATCAGTTTGTCTGAGGTCCACAGAGTCATTTGGTTAGCATGCATATGTGCTGACATGAGTTAGATTGTTTGCACTTGTTAATGCCTTTGTTTCCTTCTTCTTTTAATTGTTGATTGAAATTGCTAGCTCACATGGAGCCTTCTGGTTGGCAGCATTGCCATGAAGTTCCAAATGAGCTCGAAGGCTGCCTCACAAAGCTTGAAGTTTCCTGAACCCTCACCCTACTCAGAAGAACTGAATTTCCTTCAATTCCAATATGTGTTTTAACTTCCCCTTCAAATTAAACTCCTTTGAGATATGTTATTCCTATTACTTTCCAATGAAAAATAGTAATAGCAATGAAATATCATAATTTTATTAATAATCAATAATAATATTGATTATGTTTTGTAATGTGTTAAAATTTTTCAGTGGCTACAAAAGCAAGTCTAATGAGAGTTCCGAGTTGGTTTTCAAATGAGTGTTTGTGGAATAAAAGGGGGAAATGAGGAGGCTCCTGGGAAGTGGTGGCTCAGCAGGAAAATGTATTAGTAACACTGTTCAAAGTCAGTTCATTATGTGATAGGAAACAAAACACATAAGCAGCAACATTGGATTTCTTCATTGTTTCACAGACACTGAAAAATGATGTGGCTTTTAAACTATATATTTTGGTTTTCTCTAGGAAGAAAGAAATATGCTGGTTTTCTTAATTTTTTTCTAAAATTCTTGTGGGTCTTTCTTTCTTTCTGTGTTTCTTTCTCTCTTTGTTTCTTTCTTTCTTTCTTCCTTTCTTTCTTTTTTGTTTTTGAGTAGGGAAGAAGAATGGAGGGAGAGAAGAAGAGTATTGTTTTTATTATATATTTCCAAAATATGAGAATTTATATGGGAGAAGGCATTTGTGAAATGTGTACTTGTGTGTGTGTGTGTGTGTGTGTGTGTGTGTGTGAGTGATGTGTGTGTATATGAGTCTGAGTGATGTATGTTTGTGTATGTGAGTGATGTGTGAGTGATCTATGAGAGTATTGTAAAAGTGTGTGTGTGTGTGTGTGTGTGTGTGTGTGTGAGTGATGTGTGTATGTGTGTGAGTGATGTGTGTATGTGTGTGAGTGATATATGTATGAGTGTTTTTGTGTGTGTGAGAGTGCGGAAGTGTTATGTGTGTGAGTGATGTATGTGAGTATGAGTGGTTCTGTGTGTGTGTGTGTGTGTGTAGTCTCTGTGTGTATGAGGGTGAGTGAAGTGTGAGAATGATGTGTGTATGTCAGTGATGTGTGTGTGTGTGTGAATAGTGTTTGTGTGTGTGTATGAGAGAGTTATATGTGTGTGAGTGATCTATGAGAGTGTATGTGAATGTATATTATATGAGAGTGTGTGTAAGTGTGTGTGTGAGTGGTGTGTGTGTGTGTGTGTGTGTGTGTGTGTGTGTGTGTGTGATTGTGTGGGTAAATGGTTTTAATCCCTGTATCCTATATCACTGGGGGGATGAAAGCATCTTTCAGTTTTCATGTTGGTTTGTTTTGCTTCTCTGTTTCCAAAGAACAAAGTGTCTGCTCAGAGACTATTCACATGACATCAGTGCTAACTTTGACTTGGACATGCTATAATCTTAATTTGAGTTACCTATATCTCAGAGAAAATTTTATGACCACAAGAAAGAAAGAAGGCAGTCACCAATATGTAACAGTAAATTTTTAGATTAAGTATTTAGAGAAATTCTCTCAGTGACAGCCAGAATTCAAGTCCTGGCTTCTTCCCCAAGTTCTCTCACCTGAAAGATGGCAGTGTTCATTTCATGTCCTGTGCTACATGCTGTACACCCTCAGTGGTGCCGTATTTCTTAAGCATGAAGGACAATTTGCCACACAGTACTGTGGGGCACTGCTAACAAGCTGACCCTATCACCTCCCCCTGAAATTAGATCCATTTGAGCACATGAAGAACAGAGTCTTTTAAGCCATAAAATTCCAATGTTATTTTGAAGTTGTTGATATTTTGCATAGTTCTTTGATACTCATTTTTGAATAGTTGGACCAAATTATACAACCTTTTTGTGCTTCTTAAATACTGACAAGTGTCCCTCAAATGTCTACTTTTTAGAAATTTGCACTGTGTGGCATGAGCAGGACTTTCATCCAGCACTGTTGGTGTGTAGAAAGTTTCTCTGCTGCTATGGGAATCACTTCATAGTTAAGAAATCAAGTATACCATCCAGGAGGCCATGGGACTTAGCAATGACAGGATTTTACTTACCTTTTCTAGATATGAGGTCCAAAAGTTGATACATATCAAGAAAACCACAATTTTCCTGTTCCTTTTTGTCATTCTTGACCCTCTAAGATTTGTAAGATAGAACTGTACATTCAATCTTCCCCATTCATTCCCTTATGTAGTCTACAAATATTAAAAATAAGATGATCTCCTTAAATTATCCACTAATTTGATCTCTCATTCACCTAAAAGCACATAATAAAGAAATAAGCGAACAAATAACTATGCCACACATTCATTTTGCTTTTAAATTGTAATCTCAGCAAAACTGGTACATCTGTAAAGATCTCAGAAAAACTGGTACATCTGTAAAGGTCGTATCTTTTGACCTACTGTAAGTACTATCGCTCCTCCTGTAATTACCATGCAACCTAACACATGTGCGGTAAAACTCTGCTCCCAACATAAAAAAAAAAAAAAAAAAAAAAAATGAGAAAAATGCCTGCCTACACCTTTGTTTTTCTTGTTGTTGTTTAAACTGTCACTGATAGAATCGGTATTTTGGGAGAAAAAATAATTCAATGTTCATTTCTCAGCCACTTTGGAGAATCTCTACACAGTATTCAGTGGAGAGAAAAGAGCAATGCTAATGAGTGAGGATGGATTTAGACTTTCTCTTCCAGTTCCTTTCGTCATTGCTTCAACCTTTGTTTCTTTCTTTATTTGTTCATAGTAGGGTCTCACATAGCCTAGGCTAACCTGGAACACACTGCAATCCTCCAGCCTTATCCTCAAGTGCTGTGATTGCCTGCATGGACTGCCCCAAGCCCTGCAACCCATTTGCTTACCCAGAACAAAGGAAGTGGGTCAGAACCAGCAAGCAGACTGTCAGGAAAGCCTTCAGATAGCTCTTAGGCAGTCTTTGAACCTTGGTGAATTACCAGAAGATGGAGGGTGAGGTCTTAGAAAGGTAGGAACTAGAAACCAAGGTAGAAAGGGGGGAAAGTTTGGAAAAATAACTTTCCTGGTTAAGTCGGATATGTTCTCTTACCCTAGAATTATAATTCTGTCCAGTAGAAATCTAAAAAAGGAAAAAAAAGAAACAACAATAATGAAAAAATCAAGATAGAATGACAACCAAGAATGGACAGAGAACAAAGGATAAAGCCCAGAGTTGGCCCTTCCCACTGCAGATCCTGACAGTGAGGCCAGCTCAGTTGCAAGGCATGTAGTTGTTGGAGGTGACCCTCATGGAGTGATTTATTTCTTTTTTTTTCTTTTTTCTTTTTCTTTTTCTTTTCTTTTTTTTTTTTTTGAAGTACAGTTGTTGGAGGCACATAGGGTTTTAAAGACATTTGTGTTAGAATTGCAAGAGGGCAGAACATGGCTCATGGGTGGCTGTGAGTTCATTCTCGGCATGGTTGTTCCTTTTTAGGAGGACGAATAAACAAACAGCAGTAATGAAAACATACCTTACAGTCTGTGGTGAGCTGAGTGCTCAAGAACACTATAGCTTTTGCTGAGACAGCCCTGGGTTTATCTAGGGAATGTGTTCTTTTTATAATATGACTATGTCTAGTTCAGTTATTGGAGGCATGGAAATGAAAGTGCTCAATTAGAATACGCTTACTTATTCTTAGAATAAGCTTATTTATTTCAGCAAATATTAATCCAAACTTTTAGTGTGTTAGCTAAAATAAAATAGATATTTTTCACTTTTCTTCTACCTTGTGGAGAAAGCCCTTACTATTTTCAGGCACATTTTGCCCCATAATAGAAGGATTGGGCATCTTTGTCTGAAGACTAACTCACCGCCTGCTGGCAACCTTCACTGGAATGATTACAGTCCTATTTGGGCAATTTTTTTTCCGCTAGGACATTCTGGGCCTGGAGCATTCTCCCAAGCTCAGTGCTGATACAAAACTGAATGGACTAAATGTGCTCAAAGAATACTTCTTTTTCCCCAATAACTACATTCTAGTACTTTATACAAGGAGTGGAGACTGGAGCTGTGAGCTCCTGAAACAGTGGGAATAAGAGGACACCAGTGTCTTGTCTTATTCTTATATTTAAATATTGGAGTGAGCAGAATCAGAATCCTGACCTTTGAGATGATAGCATCTGAGTGGATAATCCTTGAGATTATTGGGCTCTGACAGTCAATGGAGTGAGTATTAAAATGAAGCTATGATGGATGTTTTTATTTGACATATAGCCCAATGAAATTCAGAGGCATAGGTAACTTCATCTATCTATCTATCTGTCTATCTATCTATCTATCTATCTATCTATCTATCTATCTATCTATCTATCTATCACCTATATATCTATCATCTATTATCTATCTATCCATCTATTTATATCTATATATCTATCATCCATTATCTATGTATCCATCTATCTATCATCTGTTATCTATCTACCCATCTGTTTATGTATCTATCTATTATTATTTTAATAAGGTGCATGGTAAAGGAAATGGCTAAGTTAATCACTTGTTTCACACATGTTAGGACTTCAGTTTGGATCATAAGAGCCCTTGAAAAAAGCCAAGTTTGCTGGCAAAAAATGTAATCCCAGTGATGGTGAGATATTAGATATGGGTGGAGGTAACTTGGAGCTCACTGTCCAGCTAAAACTTGATCAAGTTCTGGGCTAGTGAGAGATCTTATCTTAAATAAAAGATGGAAGGCCCCTGAGAAAAGACACCTAAGGTTATCTTCTGGCCCCCACATAGCACACATATGTATGTACATCCCTGTGTGAGCACATTCACCAACACATGAATGCATGCACAGACACAAATAAGGAGTGTATAATTTTGTAAATAAGACTGATGCACTTAGAAAATGATAATTTAAGAAATTAGCAATTGCTTGTACATCTTTCTCCCTGATACACCTCAACATATGTGCCAGAGAAAGAGTGTTGTGTCTAAATATAAGCCTTTCCCTTTATGGCTTTATAACACTGGAAATGTTACAATATTCTCTCTAAAATCAGTTTCATGTCAGATGCAATCACTCCTGTGTGAATCTTCTTTCTCCAGCTGTGATTTGATCTTTTCTGCTGAGTGCTAGAATTCTCTTCAGGACATCTCAATAATCCCTGAGTCAGGGAGAATCCAGGCAGAATCCCCTGCTGTCCTTCCATTTCCTCCCTCTTGCCTAGACACTCATGTACTGATTGTCACATACAGACCCACCTTCCCTTATTTCTCCATCTACTTCAGTCCATGAGTGAAATGCCATCTTTCTCACTCTTTGGCTTATTCATCTGCTCAGCCTCCACATCTCAATTTTGGTGGCCATTTTTCTAGTTGGGATTATTGTGATCATGTATCCAAATAGTGTAATAGATTATTACAGCCATCAATACCTTCAGTAGTGTTAATTTCCACCCCTTCATTTTGCTTCTTTTCATTGATTAATTAATTTATTTATTCACTTTACATCCCAATTGTAGCCTCCCTCCCCCCTCTCCTCCCAGACCCACCTTCATATCTCTTTCCCCATCCCCCTTTGCCTTCTCCTGAAGGGGGGTCCCCACCATGTACACTGACCTACCTGGCGCATGAGGTCTCAGGAGGACTAGGCTCCTTGTCTCCCACTGAGGCCAGACAAAGCAGTCTAATTAGGGGAACAGGATCCACAGGCAGGCAACAGAGTCAGAGACATCCTTAGCTCCAATTGTTAGGGGACCCTCATGAAGACCAAGCTGCTCATCTGCTTCATATGTGTAGTGGGCCTAGGTTCACCCCATGCATGCTGGTGGCACATGCAAGTAGGATTTGCTGAGGGAGGCAGAGGCAATGGGCTCACTCCTTCATCCTGTGTAATACGCTGCCTCTGTCATTCTTGGGACATAGTTCTCATCATACAACCCCTCTTCTTAAAAGTTCTTAAAATAGTGTCTCTGAGACCTAAATGAAGGTCACGCTGAGTGTGCAGGAAGGAATATGAGTACACCCCTGTGTGTTTACTACAAAGTCAACAGGGTGACAGTCACTATATTTCCTCTGATATTTCCTCACATTCAGTTCAGTTACACATCTCCGGCAAGGTTATCACGTGAGGATGTGACTTCTATGCACGATATCAGAAGAGACTTGATGCCCATGCATTCCATTAATACTTGGTAAAGGCTGTTTAACGGCAGCTTCTACCAAGTTCCTCTACTACAAATTTCCTATATTTCTGCATTCATGTAAGTATCTTATGAAGAATAATTTGAATGTTTAATTACCTTTTTATATATTACAACATAATCCATCACATCCAAGGATGATTATGCCTGAAACAGTTATTACCTATCTTTAACAATAGTAATTTTGTGGTTTTTTTTCTGTATATATGGTGTGTGTGTGTGTGCATATACGTGTGTTGGAAGTGTGGACACTCAGGCATGTGCATATAAAGGGCAAGGATGCCACCCTGTGTCCTCTATTATTGTCTGCCTTATCCCCATCAGACAAACTCTGGCACTGAATGTGGAAACCACTGTGCTATGCTGGTATCCAGCCATTCTCCTGTCTCAGTGCTACCAATACTACCCCTATGTAGTGATGGGGTTCACGGTGTGCACAGCCACAGCCTGTCTTCTACACAATGATGTGGAAATCTAAGTTCCCATGCTTGTGATGCACCCTTATTATATACCAAGCCAACCCCTCTCCCAGCCCAACAATCTCTTCCCATTACATTTTAATCTATGGACATTAGTTGACATTTTTAACTAGTTTGGAAAAATGTTTCCCCCTTTCCTCTGTTTATCTACATATGCTATACATGAATCTTTATATATGTTCTAAAGACTAAAGGCCATTAGAATCCCATCTACTTTGTTCATGGGTAAACATTGGGACACAAACTTATGTTATTTGCAAATATAGGAAGCTTTTTCTCTTCTCTCACATAATACATCCCAACTAGAGCTTCTCCTCCTCCTGAACCTCACCTTCCACCAAATCCATTCTTTATTTCCCTTCATAGGGAGAAAGAATCTTTTGATTTTTCTCCTTTATTTTCTGTCACTTTTTAGTTTTGGGGAAAGAGTTGAGACCAAGCTTCCACTTCTCCCCTAATCCTGGCGTCACCGTTCCTCCAGGGAACGGTGGCCGTCTCTTGTTGTAGGATATTTAGAAATCAGGGCTTGGACATTTTGTGGGCTGGGAGGAACTATGGCTTCCCAATACCTGTCCAGTCTTCATGAAGATGTTAAGCTGATGGAGATCAAGGACTGAGCAAGTGCTTCTGACTGAGAACTTCCAGGATGCGAGATAACCACATCTCAATGTGTTTCTTTCAATTAATTTTTTTACTTTTTAATTTTCTTACAGGGTAGGGGGTTTCCTGATGGCATTTTGATGCAGGTTTATTTATTTTCATTGCTCCTACCTCACCCCCACTCCCAGCCTCCCTGCCCCGATTTTTTTCTCACAGCCTACCCCTCCAATGTTCCCACTTTACTTTCATATCATGTAATGCTTACCCTTCTTACCCACGTTTTCTGTATGAACTCTTTTCTCTCCCATTCTAGTCTCCTGGCCTCTATCCAGACTCAGTCTCACGCAAATACATACATATGAAAATTAGTAGCTAAAGTCTGCATGAGAGAGGCATGTGATGTTTGCCCTGATGAGCCTGGGTGACTGCTACATAAAAATTTCCAGTTCTATGTTCTTGAGTGTTTTGTTTTAAGTTTCTTTACAGTTGAATAAAACTCTCTATTTTTATTTTCCCTTCATATCCTTGCTACTGTGTACAAAGCAGTAACACATGTGGCTGTGTAAGTATCTTTGCAGTATAATACAGAGCCCTTTTAGATGCCCAAGAGTGGTCTAGCTGGTTCATGAAGAGACTCTGTTTTTAGAAAGTACTTATCATTAGTGTGTGTATGATGTGTAC
The DNA here is from genome assembly GCF_900095145.1 of Mus pahari. NCBI lineage: Eukaryota > Metazoa > Chordata > Mammalia > Rodentia > Muridae > Mus > Mus pahari. The sequence goes on from NC_034609.1 coordinate 6,212,876, forward strand.
ATGTGGGCAGTCATGTGCCACAGTGAATGATTTCAAATTTCTAAATTTAAAAAATAAGTTGGGTTTGGGGCAAAGTAATTAAAAAAAAACTTTATTGTTTATGTTTTGGGCTGAAATTAAGTATATAAAGACCATGCAATTAATTTCCTTTTGATTAGCATTTATGCTGTTCCCATTTTTCCATGACAGGATATAAGGCTACATTAGACATATTTATGCATGAATTCTCAAGAATTTTAAAATCTCCTTGGTATATACTTCCTGCAATAAGATTGCTTCTATATGGTAGATATAATGAGCATAAAATTCTTACAGATTATGACATAGATTAGGTTTTGGAAATGGCATTCTCTGCCACATCCAATGCTGGGGTCACTCTCTGCCACACCCAGTCATGAACTGGATAGCTGAAGCTATATTTCTGAGGCACATAATATCCACTTCATTTCTTGTCTCAGTTTTTTTCAGTTATTTTTTAAACCTAATATGAAATATTATCTATATACATATATAACACATATATACATATATATGAAAAGAAATGCTATTTTATTATGTATAATTTTACATATGAACATAAGATTTAACTTAAATATACTATTGAGCAAAAGTTGTCTATGGACTGGATTTGAAAAGTACTTCACCGAAGTATATCACTAATTGCATATTAATATCACATTTATACATACTTATAATATCTACATCCATTACACATTCTTAAAGAGATCATATATACTGTGCCTTCACATTTTCACTCCTAATCAACTTTATCCTCTGTTCTGTTGAGTTTTCTTCATCCAAAACACTAGTGAAGCTGAGCTGGCAGTGATCTAAAAAAAATCTTCCAGTGAGATACTTTAATTTTGCATTTGACCACACATAGCAGAGTGAATGTTTTCCTGAGGTGGGACACTGGTGAAAGGCTAGGGAAGACTCATAAAGAAACATTTTGCTGAAGCAGACACAGGAGACGGGATGTTGTGCTAAATGAAGCAAGCACCTGAAAGGATACATGATGAAGGATTCTTTGCTAACTTCACACATTTATCGGTCTGCCTTACATCGCATAGTTGAGCTCCATTTGGGACTCCATAGAGAGAAATGCACTATAAAACTTCTGGTGGTGTGCTGCAGTTTCTCGCTGCTTCTAGGAACTTGGGCTGAGTGACAGAGCGATGTCAGCTGAGACAGATGCACATGCTGAGGTAAGACATGTGCTGAGGCAAGATATGTGGAGGACACGTGTTGTTTGGTGGGAGTATAAAAAAGATTCGACGGACAGTGATGGAAGCTGAGCTAGTCTTGCTTATGTAGTTATCAGTGCAATGCTTGTAGATCTTGTGTCTTCACTGGGAGAGGCACAGCCAAGCAATTTTTCTGGTGTTCCTTCTGGTCCCTTCTGCTGCTTTGTGCTGAGGCTGAGGCCTGGTTGTCTCTGCTTGGTAGTGCCACCAGTGCTGATATTTGTTTGCTGTCCCGATTCTACCAAAGTGGACTGCTGACGTGCTTGTGAGTGGACTGAGTTGCCACTGCTGACCTGTGAACTGAACGCAGCTTTCTAGACAACACAGACTGCAGTTACTCCACAGACCTGTTTCTAAACAGTTACTCCACTTCCTCCATATCCTTCCATTTCCACTACCTCTGGTGGATGATGGGCTAAAAGAAAGTTTAAAGCATTTTTAAAAAAACATCATTAAAAATAGATGTTAAAAAAAAATAAAGTTACAGCAGTGGTTCTGCGATGTCATCATCACCTTGTCTTCTCACTCCAGTTCATCTACAAGCTGTGAGCTGTCTCTTCATTACTCTCTCTTCTAAGTCCTTCACAGGCTGATATATCCCTGAACGTGCTGTCTTCAACACCATCCCTCCTCACTGTCTTCATGTCCCCGGAGGCCTCCACAGCTCCCAGGCTGGGATTTACTGTCTATCTCTATTTCTAACTCCTAGCCCTGTGTCTCTGGATTCCAAAGTAGAAATCTCTAACTTCATCAAAATAGTTCACTTTCATTTTATCCTGTACTATCTTTAGTGTTCCTTGCCCATTTTTTTCAATCAACAAGATCCCTCTCCTGTCGATTCCATGTGCATCCCTCACAATGGTCTACATTCTCATTACTTTCCCCTGCTTTGTATTTTCAAGGTTTCACCTCTTTCTTTGAGTTTGTTCTTCTTTTATACTTGCCTGACAGTCTACAGGCAGAAAAAACAAATCAGTCTGAAATGCTGACCCGAAAACAACATATAGATGTCTGAAAACTTAATGGAGACCCTCTCCTTACATCTCAGGTCCCTCAACAGTATATTTCAAGATATGTTCTTAGCAACCCGCATGAAGCATATTAAAAATGAAAGTCATAATTTGGTTCTATAAATTACTCAATCTGTTGTTCTTTATCAATTATATAGGGCTCAAAAACTCCATCTACTCATAACAACATCACTAGGTGATTTTCATGTGCCCTAAACTTTAATAATAATTATCATTTTAACATATTTATAAAGTATGCAAGGTGCCATACAAAATCTTCCATGGTGTAATTCTTACTAAACTTTCAGTTCTGGGATTAAAGCTTCATTTCTGCTAATATAAAGCCTGAACCATCTCTGCTTATATCTTCTTGCTTCTCTTTGTCATGACATATCCATTCTTCTTGTCTTGGATACCATTTCACTTACCTGCTGACCCACAGGTAAATCTGAAATCACTCAGGTAACCTCTTCTCTGAGACTTGCTGATATGCCCATGTCAACCCCAGGCTACATGTTTTTCATGATGAGTTCTATATCCTGAAAGCAGTTACCAATGTTTGTCAGCATGCCAATGTATGAAGCATGTAATAAGATATGTCTCTTACCCATTGCCTTCACTTGTATGGCAAATCAGCCTGAAAAACTATGCTTTGAAGAAACAGCCACTTGCTTAGCTCACAATTCTGTGGGGCAGTAGTTTTGTTCTGGTACCAGTTGAGTGGCTCTTTTGCTTCAAATGTGCCCTCTTATGTAACTCTTTCTGTTTCCGAGGATAGGGTCATGGATGTGTAGAACAACAGATATAGCCAGTCTTTGATTCACAAATTTGAAGAATATCTTATGCAAAGAGAACATTCTGCAAAACAGACTTGGAGTAATTCTTTGTTACTGTTATTGCGTTGAGACAGGGTTTTACTATATAGCTCTGGTTGTCTTAGATCTTACTATAAAAGTCAGGCTGGCCTAGAATTCACAGAGATCTGCCCACTTTTTCCTCACAAGTGCTGGGATTCAAGGTGTGTGGTAGATACCTGGCTTGGGAGAAGTTCTTTTGAAGCTTATTGTCGGAATTGGCACAATTATTATGTCTGCTACTTTCTGTTAGCTAAGGTGAAAAGGTGAAGTTCAACACCAGTCCATATCTAAAGAATGGAGAAAATTCCTTTTTTTTTTTTTTTTTTTTTTTTTTTTTTTTTTTTTTTTTT
>NC_034609.1:6216356-6223294 GCF_900095145.1 Mus pahari
GCCTCGAACTCAGAGATCTGCCTGCCTCTGCCTCCCAAGTGATAGGATTAAAGGCGTGTACCACCATGCCCAGCTAGAAGATTGCATTTATTGACCAGAGACAAGAACTGTATCTTGGTTATTTTTTGTAATTGGGTCCCTAGATCTTACGTTTATGAACGGAAGTTTGATGTTTGCAGTGTAACTACTGACTGGATGCTCATTTCCATTGTAAGTACAATTCTTTTATGGAATATCCCAACTGTTCCAGTACCAGAGTTGTTTGCTTCTTTCCTGTCTTTCCTATCTGATTTCTCTTTAACTTAGCCTCTTCTGGATTCAGCCTAGCATCTGTTCAAGATGGATGGTGACAGTGATGTGGTCCTTAATTAACTGTATTAAGTCACACAAGGATGTTCTCAAGCTCGGAAAACTATGGACAACAAATGAGCATGTTGCTAGGAACAGAGCACAGCACTTTATATATAACCCCTGAAATTCACTTTTCTCTTTCATCTTTATTGTCTTAGAAATGTGTTTCCTGTCCCCATTTACTCGTGGCACTTGACCCACTTTCTTTTTAAAGTGCCATTCACCTTCCTGCCTGACACGGGACCTTTGTTAAGCATTACTTTCTGAAAAGATCTCTTTGCTAATGGCACTGGGAGATGTAAAGCTCACATGTTGAGTCTCAGAATTCATCAGTAGTGTTGGTACCTCCTTATTCTGATTTCCATGGTCAGTCTAGGACTTCAAATCCATGGACATTCTTAGTTTTCTCAATGGGTCTTAGAAGGAAATGGAGCAATGCAGAGTATTTACAAATAACATGAGAAGTGAAATAGTTTGCAAATCACTAAGTAGGCCTGTGGGCTTTCAGGTCTAAGCATTACTTTCCTTTTTCCCCCCCTTCTTTCTTTGCCTTCACTTCTTCATTTCCTTCCTTCCTTTGTCCTTTCTTCCTTTCTCTCTTCCTTCCTTTCTTCTTGCTTGTTATTTTCTTTCCCTTATATAACCCCTGATATCTGATTTTCTTCCTCAAGGATTTTGAATTAAAGAAAAGTCCAAGACTCCCCTAAACCCTACATTTTTGTTCTCGAAACACAAATAAGATTTCATGTGAGTGTCAGAGCTGGCTACTTCATTCAACAGCAAGATGTCATCTCAGCTCCAAGGGCACTTTGCTCACCTGACTTTCATGTTCCTTGCCATCTAACCCTGGCCTTCATCAAGGGAAAAAGAGCTCTATAATTTTCTTTGTGACCTGGCTATATGGGATGTAAGTGTGTGTTGCAACACTCAATGTGTAAAGCTGTTGCCTGTGATAACAGTCTGCCCAATGAAGAAATATGAAGAAATAGGATTTGGCTGCCTGTAATGAGAATTTGATGTGACTGGAAATTGAACAGAAGTGTCTTTCTATGGAAGGTACTGAGCCTTATGACAGTCATTCAGTGGTAGAACTTATTGTTTTTCTCATCACTTTCACCTGTAAATCCTTTTAAAACCTCATAAGACAATTCCTATCATTGTATACTCTCTCCCTCCAGCGTGCATGCGCGCGAGCGCGCGCGCGCGCGCACACACACACACACACACACACACACCAACTCAGCATCTTTCCCCTATGGTCACATAAAGCAGAAATGATACAGAGACCCCTTACTGTACGCCACAAAGATTTGTCATTTTCCGCCTCTAAGCTAAAGGCCTAATTTTCCTTTGCAGTACAATATAACTGTTCTCTCAGGAAATTTCATTTTTCCTCTCATATGGGAAAATCTTAAGTGAAAAGGGAGGGGAGAGAAAGAAGAAATTTAGGCATGATACCACAGACTCAAAATGTACATAGACACTCCTCAAAAAATGTTTTTCAAGTCTTTCATAAAATCTTTCTTTCAATGTACACATACATGAACATTTTAGTCTGTATAGACCTAGAGGAACATGTGTACCAAACAAATCTTGGTTTAGTATTCTAACAAATGTTAGAATAAAACTATTTCTTGCTCTACTCATAATTCAACATAATAAACTTAAGTTGTGTTGGGAAGATGGCTAACTAGGTAAAGTATTTCCAACTTATAGAAAACCAGACATTGTAGTATTTGCACTTGTAATCCCAACACTCCTATAACAAGATAACGTGTTGATAGGAGAGTCTCCAGAAGCTTGTGGGCTAGCCATCCCCGTGTAGACAGGGAAGATATGAAGGGACCTATCTCAAGCAACCTGGAAAGCAAGGGCTAACATCAAAGTTTGACTTCCACTTATTTACACTGTGAATTGTATACACCTGTACACACACACACACACACACACACACACACACACACACACACACACACTTTTAACTTAAAAATGCTTGAACACATTTTGAACTAGGGCAGAATTTCTCCTTTTTTTTTCATATAGGCATTACATGTCTATTGTCAATAATGTCTTAGAACTTAACTTTTATATAATCTCAAATTTCTTTTATTCACTATAATTCATTCTTTCACAACAGAGAATATGCCAAGAAAATTGAGTAGAGAATTGTATAATTTTTGTCTTTTATTGCACTGGATAGCAAAGAAAGTTCTGATTTCTCAAACTTTTTATAAATTATTATATATGTAAAATATTTGGTAAAGTTTTATCTGACCAAACACTTTTGGGGGGAAACTTGTAATGTGGATTTGTAAGTTTGAAAATTACTCATTCAGTTACTCAAAATTTCCAAAATTATAATAATGATCTTATCAACTATATTAGACTTCACTTTTAAAACACCAAAAGTAACACCTCCAGGTCTTCTAGTCTCAGGAACTCCACTAAGCACCAGCCATAGTTTTAATTTCTTTGTTTTCAATTATCTACAGACCAAAAGTATTAAATATAAAAATTCTAGGAATAAACAGCCGATAATACAATAATTCCTATTGTATATTGTTTTCATTGCTCTATTTTCTTATTGTTGTTAATCTCCTGTCAATCATAGGCATGTGTGCAGGACAAGCAACATTCATATGGTTTGATTAATGTAGTGAATTGATGCATACGCCAAGGTCTTAGAGTATGTCTCTGAGGATCAAGAGGTAGTAATTGATCTTGTATTCCACAATCAGGGCTTATGACCTTGTGTCCAAGAGTTCTTATGGCTGCAAAAGAGGGGTCACACCAAGGCTGACACTCTCTTGGGATTTTCCAGGGTGGAGGATTAAATCTTGCCAAGCCTTTCATTTGTGTAACCCCAACTGAGAAAGTCTTACTTGACAAACACATGTTATAAAGTTAGAGAGTACTTCTCTTTCCTTCCTGCTGTTTATATGCAATGGCATCATGAGACATAAGAAAATGGGTCATTGGGGTGACTCTGCACAGCGACATGAACTGAATATCTAACTGAATAGAAGTCAGCTTTATTCTTATTTTAGAAATCATAATATATCAAATCTATCATTACAAATAACATATAACATATACTGCACAATGGTTCTATGTCTATGATAGGGAAGAAGAGCTAGCAGAAATGTAGGAACATTCACAGCTTTCTGTTCTTACTGGTTTTTGTGTGCTTTTGACAAAATGTTCAAAACCTGCATGGAGAATTTATTTTAATGCTAGGTATAGTATTAGTTAATGCTAACACTTTCCATAATTAATATATAAGTTTGGTTATTGGTTCACCTGAAAATTGCTATAACTATATAAAATAAATTTATTTTACATATGGAGTATGTAGAGACGTGGGTAATGTGTTAGAATTAAATCATAGTGTTGATAAAGACTTGATCATATGATTTCACTGTTTGTAAACCTGTAATCACATGAAAATCTTAAATGTTTCTATGACCAAAACATCTTGGCTATCTCAAGATACTTAAAGCCTGTGCCCGTATTAATGAGAGGTAGAGGGGTGGTCTCATCAATACTAGGTTTTGGATCTTTCTATTTCTAGGAATTCCATTCTCTGATTCTCTGCAGAGGATTTGGAACTTCACATAAGTCCTTTGAAGGAACCAAGGGAGCTTTCAAGTTCTGTTCTTGATCCTGTATCCATTCAGATCATCACAGCTGAACCTATATTCAGCCCCAACTTTTATCCATTCTTTAGTTTTTCCTCTCTTCAACTTCTTAAAATATCCTGTCAGCAGCTTACCCTGGAAAGCAGCCAGGCTTTCTCCAGCTCTGTCAGCAGTCACGGACACTTTGGGAGCTGCTCACCCTTGCACACAGATATTCTAGGCAGTCTTTTTGGAAGCCTTTCTCCGGCTGAGCAGCTGTTTGGTAGCGGAGGTTGCTTGTAGATCAGGGGCCCCAAGGATCAGTTTTGTGTTGTATCAGTTTTTATGCAATAGGAAAAGAGAAAAAAGTCCTCTCTTTGGCTCTCCGTCTTCTAGTCTTTCCCCTGGGTGTATAAAGAAATATTGTCATTTCCAAGGCATCATCTGGGGTGATAAAAACTGCAATTGATATTCTCCTGTACAATTTGTGCACATCTTTCAGGACCTTTATTTCTCTTCCTGTAACCGCTAAGCTTATTTTTTTGACTCCAAGTGGAAATAAAACTGTCTCAGGTGATATAATACATTTTCCCAAAATAACATCTCAGTGGGAAATGGCCACATGCATATCTGGCCTTTTTTTTCCCCAAACTGATCTTACCTTGGACTGAACTAATTGCCTTCCTTTTTAAGTCCAGTGTCTGTCCTTCAGGGTGAGTCTGTTTTGATCACCTGCATGGGCTTTCTGCAAGTGTACAAGTTTTAAACTCATCCTCTATCCCTGCCTCCCATCTCCTTTATACTGACTCAAACATTAAGTTCTTTTTCTTCTCCCCAAATTGTTTTGAACTATTGATCTCCTCTTCATTCAAGTGACACATTCCCTGTCCTCATTTTACAAATAATATTCCTACTGAAATACAGCTTTGATTCCATCTGGAGCAAGGAACCTAGCAGTGAGATGCCCTAGTTATAGAGAGGTGACCCAGAAAGTAAGGACAGGATGTACCTGGACCAAAGACATTTCTAGATCAGATTAGAGTGGAACAAGGAGAATAATCTTTGTCCCTCTTGGAAATTACACCTTCTTCTACTTATAGATGAGTGAACAAAACATTCCTCTAGCCAGCTGAAGATCTGGGTTCTGATGGTGTCTTGTTTTTTAATTGTGAAGTGGCAAAGTTTCAAGGTTCTTTTCTATACTCTGTTAGTTTCTTTTCTTAATCCAGATAAGATATAAGTATAAAGAACTTAAGGGCCTTCCGGTCTGCGCCAGCATCGGGTCACCTAGGGTGCAGAGTGGACAGACACCCCCACAGTCCCTAGAGGGCTGCCTACACGATCTTAGGATCACTGGTGAGTGGAACACAACAGCTACTCCAATCCAATAGTTATGGGCCTGTGACAGCAGGAACAAGGACACCAGAGCCTTTCCTGACCAGAGGTTCAGGTTCCTTTTAATCAGTTCAGGTTTACCTTGGTTTCAAACAGANCAGACAACTCNACAGTCCTCAAAGGAGACACCACTTCCACGCACTGTAACACACCCAGGATCTTAGGACAACAGGATCCCAGGATAACAGGAGCTGGGTCACACGAATATTTGAGTGTCTCAGAGGAGCTTGACTGCCAAGAACTCAGACACACCCAGAATCTCAGGTTCACAGGAGCCCATAATCAAGGAATCACAGAAATCTGGACTCTGAGAAGTCCTGAATCAACTGGGCTTATAGGAAGGACAGGTTCCAATCAGATATATTGAGGGCAGCAAGCACTAGAGATAATCAGATGGCAGGAGGCAAACGTAAGAACAGAAGAAACAGAAACCAAGGTTACTTGGCATCATCAGAACCAAACTCTCCCACCATAGCAAGTCCCGGATACATCATCACACCAGAAAAGCAGGATATGGATCTAAAGTCACTTCTCATGATGATGATGGAAATCACAGATAAACAGCTAGAAGCCTTTAAAGTGGAAACACAAAAATCCCTTAAAGAGTTACAGGAAAATGCTACCAAATGCTACCAAAAGGAGATGGAATTGAACAAAACCATCCAGGATCTAAAAACAGAAGTAGAAAAAATAAAGAAAACCCAAAGGGAGACAACTTTGGAGATAGAAACCCTAGGAAAGAAGTCAGGAATGATAGATGCAAGCATCAGCAACAGAATAGAAGAAATGAAACAGAGAATCTCAGGTGCAGAAGATTCCATAGGGAACATGGACACAACAATCAAAGAAAATGCAAAGTGCAAAAAGATCTGTCTTAGTCAGGGTTTCTATTCCTTGACAAACATCATGACCAAGAAGCAAGTTGGGGAGGAAAGGGTTTATTCAGCTTACATTTGAATACTGCTGTTGATCACCAAAGGATGCAGAACTGGAAATCAAGCAGGTCAGAAAGCAGGAACTGATGCATTGGCTATGGAGGGATGTTCTTTAGTGGCTTGCTTGCTTCCCCTGGCTTGCTCAGCCTGCTCTCTATAGACCCAAAGACTACCAGCCCAGAGATGGCACCACCCACAAGGGGACCTCCCTCCTTGATCACTAATTGAGAAAATGCCTTACAGCTAGATCTCATGGAGGCGTTTCCACAACTGAAGCTCCTTTCTCTGTGACAACTCCAGCTGTGTCAAGTTGACACAAAACTAGCCAGTACAAGATCCTCACTCAAAACATCCAGGAAATCCAGGACACAATGAGAAGACCAAACCTAAGGCTAATAGGAGTAGATGAGAATGAAGATTATCAACTTAAAAGGCCAGCAAATAACTTCAACAAAGTTATAGAAGAAAACTTCCCAAGCCTAAAGAAAGAGATGCCCATAAACATTCAAGAAGCCTACAGAACTCCAAATAGACTGGACCAGAAAAGAAATTCCTTCTGACACATAAGAATCAGAACAACAAACACACCAAGTAAAGACAGAATATTAAAAGCAGTAAGGGAAAAAGGTCAAGTAACATA
>NC_034609.1:6223305-6230374 GCF_900095145.1 Mus pahari
TTTAAAACATACTACATGAGATATAATGACAGCTATATTTGAAAACACATCTAGAATTTTAAGTAAACTGACAGAGTGACTTTGCCATCAATATTGAAATTTCAAAAGTAAAGGGTAAAATTGAAGCTACTATTGTTCAAATTACTTTTAACTGCTTTTCTAATCAATAATTATGTGTGTGTGTGTGTGTGTTTTGGGGATTGAACCAAGGCTGTCATGAGTTCTGGGTTAGGTATTTATTACTGAGCTATATTTCAACCCAAAACTAGGCTTTTTGTTTTTTTCTAGTCAGCCATCATTGGGAAGAGAGACCCCTTGGTCTTGCAAACTTTATATGCCCCAGTACAGGGGAACATCAGTGCCAATAAGGGGGGGTGGGTGGGTAGGGGAGCAGGGGGTGGGGTGGGTATAGGGGACTTTGGGGATAGCATTTAAAATGTAAATGAAGTAAATACCTAAAAAATTGGAACAAAAAAAGAACTTAATGTAGAAAGGTGATATTTTTCATTCACAATTAGATGACACAGTCCTTGGTGACAGGTGACACATGATCAGGAAAGCATGTTGGTGCTAGCTGCAACATCCATAACAGCAGGCATGTGAGGCACCTGGCTGTGTCACATCCTTATGGGAAGTGCAGGGAGAATGCTGGCTCTTTACTCCTTTCATTTTTCTTTTGTCTTTGTGAATGGCTGTAGTGTGTAGTGTGGAGACACCACACTATAGTCCAGGGAAAAGAGGTGTCTTCCACCTCAGTCAAAATTCCCTACAAACATCTTCACAGTAGTCCTCAGAAATTGATCTCCTAGGTGATTCCAAATTCTGTGAAATTGACAATCAAAATGTTACTAACATCAAGCTAGAGAGCCAGTGGCTCAGTGGACAAGAGTACATTAGTTCCTGAAGAGGACCCAAGTTCAGTCCTAAGCACCTATGTCAAATGACTCATAATTGGTTGTGACTCTTGCTCTAGGGGATCTGACACCCTCTTCTGATCCCATGGCACCTGTTCCCATATTTGTACACACCCCAACCCCATCCCAGGCATATACACATCATCAAAATTAAAAAAAAAAAAATCTTAACGATTAACCATTAACTTTAGCCATCATTTTACAGAACAATAACAACCTATTCTACACTAACATCTTTATATCCTCATTAGCCACCAAAAGTTAAATACTTTTCATTGCTTTTGAATAAGAAATGTGTGTGGATACATGTGTGCGTGCATACGAATGTACATATGCTGCTTGTAGGCAGAACATGAGAACACTTTTAAATTTTATTCCACCACCCTTAAAATCCTTCCCCAACTGAAGTTGGCCTTGGAGTCTATATAAATGAGCTATAAAATGCTAGTTTACAGCTGTTCAGTGTCTAATATATAGAGACAGCCTGCGTTGGGCTCAGACTTTGCAGACTCCCCCTCCAGAACATCTTTGGGTGAACCCCTCCTCTTCAACCCACAGCTGCTGTCTTTACAAGCACGCTTGCACCTGGGTTGCTGAAGTAGCTCTCTAAGCATGATGCTCTTGCCAGCACTTTGTCAGCCCCCTGTTCCTCTTTCACAGTGTGCCAGAGCATGCTGGGGGATTCCTGTCAGCCACATTGTAAGGATGTAGGCATCATCTGCAGGTCGAACTCCTCACCCATTCTCCACCTATCCTCTTTAGCTTGAGATGGAGCCATTCTGTTGCTTGATATTTGGATCCTGAATGTATTTTACCTTGAATCATTCTCAGCAGAGATGTTCAATTCTCCAGTGCTTCCAAAGTATCATTCAAATGGTTGTTCAAAGCACACCCACCAGTAATAGCCCCTTCCTTCAGCTACACTTACAGCTTAGGTAAAAGGAGTGACAGGGCCCCTCCAGAGTACAAAGATCCCAGGGGATTAACAGGTACTGAAACTCTCAGTGGGGGAAGGGGGGGGGAAAGAAGCTTTTGAATTTCTAGAAAGAAAAAAATGAACATTGTTAATGTTATTATATTGTTAGAACATGCAGGGCGGAGAGTAGGGAGGCAAGGTGCATTTAGTTAAGTAGTACCTATTATATAAGTGGGCGATGTGCTGCCACTAGCCCCCTGATGCCTGGAAGTCTGGAAAACTGGATGGGATTATTGATGGAGATGATGGAAAAGAAATGATTTGAAGCTCTTTGTTAGGTAGTGTTTCTAAGACTTAAGAATCGTTGACTAGGTGGGAGGAATAGACTGCAAAGGTGTCACTTAGTGTTTGTAATGCAATTGGGCTTGTGGAGGAAGAGATAGCTCAGCATGGCCTTCTCTATGTCAGATCTCAGGCAGGCCTATGGGCAAGTGGTTTGAGAGTCAGTTTGGGGAAATACAAATGAAGAAGTGATGAAATGAAGTGGAGGCAGGAAGGCTGGTGATGTAAGGAATCACTAGCTTAGCTTCTGCCTTGTGTGAACCCTAGACACCAGACTAGAACACATGATGTAAAGCTTTTCCTCTTGAAGGTTAGAGGGCATGGGTATTGTTCTCTAGTTTGACCTCGCATGTGTATACTTGACTAGTAGGCACCACCACTGTGTTCCTTTGTCTTGCCAAGTTGACTGAACATTGAAGCTGCCAATGGTCAAGGGTGGTCTCCATGCCAAGAAATACGAATACTTGCAGTTGGAACTTGGGAGTATGAACTGAAATAACAAAGTCAGTAAAATAATCATGGGACACAGACAAAGGTGGAGACAGCAATTGTTGGCTTGGTTTTCATATCTACTGCCATTGATCTGGTCTTTCATATACTCATGTTGGGGTGCCGGGCTGTATATATGAACAGACTGCAATGAGTCTAAGTGATGATGAAGCAGATGGTGTTACCTATGGAAGGAACTATGGAGAGCCACCTGAAGAGCAGATTGAGCTCCCAGGAATCCTAGCTGTGAGTGGTCAAAGAAAGCAGAATAGTGCCCAAAGACAGCAACAAGGAATGGTTTGAAAAACAGAACAGAAAACCAGAGAGTCTCATGCCCTGAAAACTAGGACACATGCTAGGAAAATAATTAGAGCAAGAAGGAAAAGTCTGAAAGATTCGATGGAGCACCTAAGACCAATAATAATAATAATAATAATAATAATAATAATAATAATTAATAACTATTATTATTATTTATGACTTCTTCCTAGAGATTTGTCCACAGAGCAAAGCCATGATAGTGGCACAGGAGAAGGATGGACGAGAATATAATGACTATGAGTAATGACTATAAGCAGGACTGTCTGTTTGCAAATGTTGGCTAAAACTTTCTGACTTTGGATAAATAATTTGTTTCTTTAGGCCTTAGATTCCTCCTCATTAAATCACAAACAAGTATTGTCCCCACTTCCTATTGTTGTGCTATTATGAATAATTAACCATATGAAATAATTAGCAGTGTCAGAGAGATGATAAACACTAAATGATAGTCATTATGAACTTTGTTCCTTAGGGCTTGTTTATTTTTTGAGACTCAATGTTACCTGGTTTTTAAAATTCTGAAGAGAATTTTAACATACTGTTGTATGTTCCAAGGATGGCTTTAGTTGTTAGAGATAATATCCAACTGATACAGTATAGGGATCTTGGTTCGTTCCTTTCCTCTGACAAGCGAAGAATTTAAAAAGGAAAGATCTGAAGTACTACAGCAGCAAAGAAAGCCGAAGTTGAAGAAAGCAGAAAGCACGTCCAGGCAGCGCATACCCACAGGAGAATCTCCACAAAGTGCAGCAGGGACTGAGAACTCTCTTCTCAGGGGCTGGGTTTAAAGCTTCTGAAGCATTTTCTTCCCAAGACCAGTTAATTGCCCCAGAACTTTGGCATGACATGTCCTGAACAAGTCTTGAATTCCTTGAACCAGTGGGTCCATCAGCAGGAGCTTGTTGGTGGCAGCCAAAAGGTGGCAGGAATTTGTCTCAAGTCAGAAGGTTGAGGAAGAAAGACCATCTTGGCAATTGACCACTTTCATTACCTATGACGTGTCTCCCTATCTGTGTACTTTCCTAGGGAGTGTGCCTAACTCCTGCTCTCTCCCAACCCACTCCAAAGTCCCCATCCGTAGTAAACAATCTGTGATTGAAACCTAGTCTCCTTGAAACTGAGCTGAGATGTGCTACAGGATACCATTAAGTCTCTCTCTCTCTCTCTCTCTCTCTCTCTCTCTCTCTCTCTCTCTCTCTCCCTCTCTCTCTCATTTAGTGTCTTTTATTTTATTCTTACCTTATATGTACAATATACATTTATTGGTAGAATTCTGGTAGATGGCTTGGACATAATTATGAATCATATTTTCTTCTGTTTCAGGCCAGTTCTGTTCATAATTATTCCTATAATTTTGGGACATTGTTTGTTGCTTTGTAAGGCAATGATTTCAGCATGTCAGAACAGCCACAGCCACAGTGACAGCCATATTAGAATATAGAGAGATTTTTTCCATTAATTTATTTGTTTATTCACTTTACATCCCATTTGCAGCCCCCCATTCATCTCTGTCCCACTCTCTGGCCCTTTGCCTATCCTCCCCTCTTAACCTATGAGAAGGTAGTCCTCCCCTCTTAACCTATGAGAAGGTAGTCCTCCCTGACTCTAGGTTCCTGAACTAAAGAATAACTCAGTAGTGAGAAACACTAGCTCCTCTTGCATAAGGCTAGAGTTTGGTTCCCAACTCCCACATGATAGCTCAAAACCATCTGTAATTCCTGTTCCAAAGGCTCCAGTGCTCTTAGTGGCCTCTCTAGGCTATCGAAGCACATGGTGTACACATACATTCTGAAATTTTGATGTGTCTGCCCATCAAATGCTCATTTAAGTGCAGGGTCTCATGTTGTGTCTGACAGAACCTGGATTTGTACACTGCTACCCAGTCAAACCAAAGTGGAGGCAAAACACTCATACACACAATGTGAAAATAAATCCTTTTTTTCTTGACCCAAGACAAAATGTCTGGTAGATTACAACAAAGGCCTTGTGAACCTCTTTTCTTGCCAATAAGACCTCTGCTAATGGACTGGCTTGAAAAAGTCAAGGTTGGATCAAGATGTATTTACACAACTGGTATGGGCCAATTAGTCATCCTGTCTTTCTTCAAACTGACCAATCATAAATTAGAGGAGGAATAACCTTTAAAGACATTAAATACCACTACCAACAACAACAACTACCAAACAGCACGTAGGAAGCTGGGCTTAGGCTTCCCTCACCCCCACTCTGCTCTATAGGTTCTCCTTTCAGTCTTTCTTGAGTTGAAGCCTGGGGAGAAAGACAGAAATGTAAGGGAGAGAGGGAGGGAGGACAGAGGCAGAGACACAGAGAGAGCTCTGTGAGTTGCAAGAATCCTGTATACAAGATTAGTTTAGTTAATTCATTTCGTGGTTCTGTGTTGTTATTTTATGAGACTTTGCCTATAACATCACAAACGTTGATCTGAGAGCAGCAGTTTCAGCAACATTGGGTGGCTGGTTAGCAACATGCAAATCCAGGTTCTGTCAGACACAACAGGAAACTCTGCATTGACACAAGCATTCTAGGTGATAGGTAGGCAGGTGAACAGGCACATCAGACTTTCATAAGCTTTACTCTCAAGAGTATAAAGCCCTTTTTCCCCTGCCACAGGCTTTCAGCCTCAGATACCTTTTTACTCACGTGACATAAGATGATTTGCGAATGCAATTGTAGCTCAAGGCAACCATGGTGGGGACACTATGACCTGCCTGACAGATGCTGAATCAGGCAGCACTTCCTCTGACGTCCCCCAGCCCCACCCCCAAGGTGGCAGCTGTCTGCTTCTGGTCCACAGTTGGGAAGATTTTTAATAGGTGAAACTGTGTTTAAATCATCTATGATCCCTTGTTCGTAGCTTCCCCCAAATTAGATAGAATTGACTTTATCCTCATCCATCATCCAACTTTTCAATGTCTATACATACTGGATACATTCCTGGTCATATGCCATTTGGAGTTTCTGCCTCACTGGCAAGCTCTAGTTTATGGGTCAGTTTGGTCATTAAGCATATTATTTCCAGCCCACTCTATGACAACACTTTTCTTGCTTTTCTAATAAACAGTGACACAGAAATCCCTTCACTGGGTCTCTATATATACTGTAATAGGCTCGAGGAGTTGGGAAGGGTTTGCAGGGCAAAAACACAGTGATCCAGCAGTAAGATACGGGCCACGCTTGGCTTAGAATCTCTGTAGATATTTGGGTTGAAATGTAGTTGCTCCTTTGTCCTGCCATGCTCAGTATAATTCTATATCATCTCTAAAAATAAGTCACAAAAGGAAAATACAATCACTAGCTTTTCGATCATTTAATGGCTGTAATTTAATATAAAGCCCCACTTTGTCAGCCTAGAGTCTGCTAGAGCTTTGGAAAGGCATCTGGTCATGCTGTGTAACAAAAAAAATATAATGTCTTCACTCAAGAATGTGGGGAATATGCAAGAGAGGCCAGGGTCCTTGTCCAAGGAAATTGGTGGATGTTCTCAAAGACAGGTCATATGCTTACTGACAACCATAAGACAACAAATGTCCCGGTCATCAAACAACACATGTCAATTTATAAACAACACATGTTCCTACTGGGGAAATGCCATCTTTCTCTAGTTCCATGACTGTCATTCCTTGGTGAGTGTCACTACTTCCTAGGTTGTCTTCAGGAGCTAATGTCTGCCAAACACACGACTCAGTGAGTCATATTGACACCTTCGCATTTACAGAACTGATGGCCGGATTGCTATCGCTTTGTATTCAGAGCCTAAGATTGCCCAATTTTATATTTATCCACACAGCACAGCCACATAAAGGACCCGTGTAACTTAGGAGCGCCTCTGCTTCTTTAACAAGACTATGCCCTTTTGCAGAGTGAAAGCAGGTAAGCAAGCAAACAGACTGTTGTCTCAATGCATGACTTTGAGATGTCCAGTGCTCTGGCACATTGCAGGACCTCAGGAACTATGTGAATTAAAAAAATACTTCAAAGTGCAAAAGATGAGACATATAGCTCATTTCTCGGTAGAAGAATCCAAAATCTTTGTGCATGTGTGTGTGTGTGTGTGAGAGAGAGAGAG
>NC_034609.1:6230654-6319054 GCF_900095145.1 Mus pahari
GGAGGAGGAGGAGGGGGAGGAGGAGGAGGGGGAGGAGGAGGAGATCATGATGTAAGAGAGAAAATATTTGAAAATATCTTATATTCTAGGAAAATCATCTCATGTCAGAGCATTTGCACTTTACTTCATAAAGGCTATAAAATAAAGAAGAAGACATGGCCACCCACTGAAGCTGCTCCTCTGACAAGTTTACTAACCTCTTGGTGTTTTCAGTTTAAGTTTCTGATCCCTAATCATGCAACACATACATTTGGACCATGCTACCTATTCATAAGGAGAATTCCAATTTGCCTTCCTGACTAAATATCCTCTTGCTCACCACCATACACTCTAGTATGGGAAATCCTGACTAGTGACCGTCTTCTGGCACACCACCATGTGCCAGAGGTAATAGAAGCTCTCAATTATGTTCATTTGAACCTGGCCCAGGAAAAGGTCACTTTTAGGTTGTTTAGGTGAGTGTCATGAAGATCTAATGTGCCTCCATCCTTAGCTGTCTGTTACAAGACTTGTGCACTGTGAAGCCTGTCATCATTCCAGGAGGGAATAAGTAGGGGGGGTAAGAGTCCAGAGACATAGCCAAGGAACATTTGATGGCTGCTGGCTTATGGGGAAAGAAGAGTCATTTTCTTTAAGGATGTGACCCCTCGTAAGTTAATCACATGCCAGTGGATTGCCCTCCTTCCATGAGTATATAGGAAATAAATTGAATTCTGTAGGCTTTATAAAACAAAGAGGACATTGAACTTTGGAAGGGACCCAGGGTGAAGGAGATAGATCTGAGAGGAGTTAGCAAGAGGGAAGATGGTATATTACAAATACATTATTATGCATATACAGAGTCTTTAAAAAGTTAATAAAAGCATTATATTACAAGCAACACCCATTTCATTGGGTTGGTTTTCAAAACACAATATAAGACTTGGAAAAAACCAACAAAACTCACAGTTATCTCATCAGGGGAATTCAACCATGCCACCACCCATGGAGATATGTCTGGAACTGCGCTGGCAAGAGTGGTGATATTTTAGCGACACTTATGTTCTTCCCTTAACCTATTAGACTGTTAAAACAATGGTTCCAAGGAATTGGAATTTCCTCAGGAAGTTTGTGCTAGGGGAAGGGAAAAAGTTGAAGGTCTGATGCTAGCCAGTGGAGGGAGTTGGCTCCCAGGAAGAAGTCACACATTCTTGCCACCTATCTACCTTGTCAGAAAAGCTGGAGAAGACACAATGACTCAGTGGGATGGGCAAGGCCACAGAGTGACCACCACTAGGCAGATCTCTTGCCTTCTAAGTCTGAGTCTGAATCTCCATCAGTGTGCCAAGTTCACTGGATGCTTTAATTTGTTAATCTCCCCAGTGTGGCCACAGTGAAAAGTATCTTTTATCTGTTTTCCACTCATTTTTTTTTTTTAAATTGGGGTGTTAACAGTGGTGTCTCTGCCAAGCTTGGTGGGGCTTCCAGAGTATCTAAAAACTACATTAGCACTTTCAGGGTCCCTTGGTTGATGACATTTGGTTCGTATACCCCCTCTTCAATTTACCTTTGCTCCTGCAACTCCAGTATTTGATCAGATCCCTTGACTGGAGGTCAGTTAAGATATTTTAGGTAACTCGGCTAAGTTTTAAATCTTTTATGAGCATGCCCAGAACCTGCCTGTTCTCATCAGTCACTTTGTGATGGTCTTGGGCTCCTGGACCAACATCTATGAAGAGTGCATTACTGTAGCGAAGAGAGATTATTATCAGTAGTAGGGAATAAGGATGGGACCCAACAGGGAGAGCAACACTGTGGAAAGCAAGCAGAAGGACTAGGAAGAAGCAGAGCGTGAGGGACTCAGCTATGTAGGTTAATAGGAAGGACTCTGTATTCAAGTGAGGAGGTCTGAGATTATCTCTCCATCATGTCACAGCTCCCCTCCCTTGACATTCCTGTTCTCATCCAGACCTGCAGAGGTTGGACAAGCACCCCAGTCCATCTGAAATCTGGCATTCTATAACTCTAAGGGCAGCAGAGAATAGACATTTTTGAAGGCATCAGATACATGCTTTCATTACTGTACAGTATCATAATTAATATTCACACTGATGACTTTGGGTCATCAAGGAAAATTTCATTATGCCCAGTGTGCTTTTAAGGAAGGCCTCATAAAGTTTAATACATTCCAGAATGATTTTCTGTCAGAACGTTAAACAAATGTGCCTATCTCTGCACTTATGTGTGTGCACATATTATATTTGGTACTTAAGGCAGCCGTTCTGATAGTCTGAAAACATGCCATTTTGAATGACTTACACCTCAAGGATGCTGCAGAGCTCTATTGTGAGTGCATCTACAGAGTACCCAGTCAAAGTGATTGCTTTATACCAATGCTCTTTTCAATATCAGAGAAATGTTCCACATTAAACAGGACAAATGATATTGTGGAGGAAATTAAGTTTTCCTCTTAACTATGACTGTTATAATTTTAAAGATTTTATCTTCTTGGTGTATATGTCTTCTGTAGGACAGGTGCCTGACTTCACTTTCTCTTCTACTAACTTATATGTTGTTCTTATCATTTGTATTCTAGGAAATCTTTCCTTCTGATGGCCTCTTTATATTCTGCTTGGATATTTTTTATTATTTTAAATCTTTAGCCAGGGCTCTACCACTGACAGAGAAGATAAAATCATTTGTGTCACTTCTAACAATTTTTACACATATGCTTTCATGTCTGTGACTCTTGTTGTCTGGGCTAAAATGTGGATCAGTGGTAAGAAACACTGAGCCATATGGGTCTCTACCTATTAAATATTCCAGGTAATGTCTCCAATGCCATTGCATTGCAGAGAATTCTGAGGTATTGCATGCAAATTACTCATTTGGGCTTCTTTCTGAGGAAACCCCTGATCAGAACTGTGTCCATCTCCAACATCTCTTCTGCTAATCATTAGCTTCCACTTTTCCCCAAGAATCAGGAAGATCTCCACCCAATAGCTAAGAGTTCGGCCTCTTATATAACACGATGGTACAAATGAGCAAAGTTATATTGTTGCCCACTGAATAGTATGTTTAGTGATTTCTTACTACAGATTCTTCTATCATAGTCTCAAGATGTTAGACTTGATATTGCAGATTCTGAAATAATTTATCACTCATTTCCCTCCGAATAAGGAAGCAAAGCACAGTAGAAAGTAAGGATCATTTTCACTTATTGTTTAAATTCACAGAGATAACCATTTTCCTTTCAGGAAATGTGGGAGCAGTATTTCTTCTCCCATCAGAGTTTGAGCTATACTTGGGACACTGTCCCCAGCCAAGCCACTTATCCTTCATGCTCCTTAGTTTTCCTGAGGAATACAAAGGGATATATACTCAGTGACTGCTGATGACCCATTTGACGCTCACTCTCTCCAACACCTTACTGATCCAGCTAGTGAAGCACAGGATGAAGACAATTATTCTTTTGCCAAATGTTGCTAATTAGGTTGCAGAAAATTAGTACAGAGATTTGGAGCCAGTAATGATTACTTAATGTTTAACTGTTGCCCAGGGAATTCTGTAAGCACTCAGGGATCCAGAGGCTAACACATCCTTCGCTGTCTGAGAGAGCCCAGAACCTGGGAAAAGATTTAGGGCACAACGTTCTTTAGTCAGATGTTGGATTAAGAAGGATCGGGGTAGGATTTTCTAGGAATTCTAAGACACACTGTTTACACACAAAGCCCTAGTTTGGATAAGCCTTCTAAAGTATAGACCACAACTGTTGAGCATTGTATCAGCTTGTGTGTGGTTCTGGTTGCCCTGAGCATGTCAAAAAAGCAGCAGGACCAGAATAGGATGAAGGAAGCAATAACTCAATAACTCAGCGTTGCGTTGTAACAAGAGTATGTTAGAAGATATCTGAATGAAATGATTGTTCCAAACACTAAGTTACCCAAAATAACATAAGAAAAAATTATAATTGTATCATCATTTTGAAAAAAAGATAAACTATCATATTTACATAAGTATAAAAAATCATAGGTAATTTCCATGTTGCTTATATTTCTCTGAGTTTCTTAATACTTATAAAATGAATTATTTTCATAAACTATGAAATGAATTGCAGTGGGAATTCATCTTCCTCTTAGGTTGCTTCTTTTATATCATCAGGGGTGTATTTTGTTCAAGTGTAATCCTTTTGAATCCTATAGACTTTTTAGTTAAATCAACAAAAGATATTAAGATTGTGAAATACTGTTTTATGATCTCATATTTATAGTGAGAATTATTAGCAGCAAGTTTTAAGCACTTCTCTGTTTAATACCCAACTAGATTCTTGAAATAATTTTATCTGGCCTTGATAATTATTTTTACTAATTCTACATAGCATATCAGTCCAGAAACTGTGTGGTTCTGACATAGGATTCTCTCTGGGTTCATAAGAATCCTAGGTCCCCCAGGCTGTCTTAGAACTCATGATCTTCCTGCCTCTGCCTTTTTCAGCAAATCCTACTGGCATGTGCCACCATAACATTCAGGTGATGGCAGATGCTTGTGAGGATGTAGAGAAAGCAGACCATTCCTCCATTGCTGGTGGGATTGCAAGCTGGTATAACCACTCTGGAAATCAGTTTGGTGGTTCCTCAGAAAACTGAACATAGTACTACAGGAGGATCCAGCAATACCACTCCTGGACATATATCCAGAAGATGCTCCAACATGTAATAAGGACACATCCTCCACTATGTTCATAGCAGCTATGAATAATAATAAATAATAATAACATATTATTTATAATAGCCAGAAGCCGGAAACAACCCAGATGTTTTTCAACAGAGGAATGGATACAGAAAATGTGGTACATTTACACAATGGAATACTATATAGCTATTAAAAACAATGAATTTATGAAATTCTTATGGATGGATCTGGAGGATATCATTCTGAATGAGGTAACCCAATTACAAAAGAACTCACATGATATGCACTCACTGATAAGTGGATATTAGCCCAGAAATTTAGAATACCCAAGATACAATTTGCAAAACACATAAAACTCAAGAAGAAGGAAGACCAAAGTGTGGATACTTCGAACCTTCTTAAAAGGGGGAACAAAATACCTATGGAAGCAGCTACAGAGACAAAATCTGAAGCAGAGACTGAAGGAAGGACCATCCATAGATTGCCCCTCCTGGGGATCCATCCCATAAACAACCACCAAACCCAGGTACTATTGTGGATTCCATCAAGAGCTTGCTGACAGGAGCCTGATACAACTGTCTCCTGTGTGGCTCTGCCAGTGCCTGGCAAATACAGAAATGGATGCTCACAGTCATCCATTGGACAGAGCATGGGGTCCCCAATGAAGGAGCTAGAGAAAGTACCCAAGGAGCTGAAAGGGTTTGCAGCCCCATAGAAGGAACAACAATATGAACTAACCAGTAACCCCAGAGCTCCCTGGGACTAAACCACCAACCAAAGAAAACACATGGTGGGACTCATAGCTCTAGCTGCATATGTAGCAGAGGATGGCCTAGTTGGTCATCAATGGGAGGAGAGGCTATTGGTCCTATGAAGGTTCTATGCCCCAGTATAGGGGAATGCTAGGGCCAGGAAGCAGGAGTGGGAAGGTTGGTAAACAGGAGGAGGGGGGAGGGGATAGGGGGTTTTCAAAGGGGAAATCAGGAAAGGGGATAACATTTGAAATGTAAATAAAGAAAATATCTAATAAAAAAAAATCCTAGATTTCTCAGCATGAAATACCCACTCTCAAAAGCACTCCATCAGTGATATTTTATTCTTTCTAGTAAAACATTTCAAACTAAAATAAATTAACTGACTTAGAAAGATGATGTCTCTGCTCCTTTCCCTGAATTCCGCATAGTGGTATAAAGGAAGGGTCTCTCTGGAAGCCACAAGGTGGCTAATCATCTAACTGCTCACTCTAGTGTTTGGGGTTAGAGCAGAGGCTCTGGGGAGACTAATAATCCTCACTGGCCACGATTTCTTTTTCAGTTATTACAGATATTTGAGAGTTTGATCTCTGGATCTCTTGTCACTTAGTACACAGTTATGCCTGCTACTTTCTCAATACCTACCTCATGGGATGTGTGAGAACATTTTATAAGCTCTTCCTACAAAATGCCTAGGAAAATGTTTTACACAAGCTAAGTAAATGCAGAGTGAAGGTTAACTCTTGTTATTGTTAAGGATAAAATTCTTAGGCAACAATTGCATTGCATCTTTATATCATTCTGTCTAGAAATAATGCAGATAATCATTTGCTTAATACACTTTTTTCTACCACTTCACACTCATTAGCCTTTTTGGCATGAGTGAAAATAGACCTACAAAGTCATTTATCTATATTTCTTTACTACATAACTAAACTTGGTGCCTTTCATATTCAAATTCTGGATTTGTATGCACAATACCAAGCAAGTACAATTCTTGGAAAAGAACTGTATGATTCAGGAGGGTTTTTGTTTCCTGGTGTTCATGTAAAATAGGTTTAGTAGAAGTTTTCCCTACTTTACTAGTTGAAAACTTCAACAAGTAAATTACTCCTGGTAAATATAAAGACTTACAGTCACTGTCTACACAGAACAGACCATCTCGAGTCAGAAAAGAGGTTGTCTGTCATGTCTAATCCAGTAGACAACACTTAATATTCATTCTTCCCTGTATGGAAGCTATGGCTTCCAAATTAACCAGAGTGTAAGCAGGATATCAGGGGAGGACTATAAGGCCGTGCTGGTCTTTCTTGATTGATTCATTATATAGTGCCACAGGGGGAGAGTTTTTATGTTGGGGATTGAACCCATGGCTTACATATTTGATGTAAGCTTTCTACACTGAGCTACGTGCTTGCTAAGGTTTCAGAAATCTTGACTAATGGCCATCCCTGAGACCCAGGTAAAGTATTCTTTCCATCCAGCTACATTGATTAGCATATGTAGCCTGTGATGTCCCCTTCAAGGAACACCTTCCAGTGTTCTTCCCTTGTGAGGAACTCAAAGCAACACTAGGCTAGCTTGATCTCAAATGGATTCTTACATCCAATCCACAGGGCACATTCACAGATACATTCTAATAAAGTCCAAGTGTTAGAATGATTCTAATATAATAGCAGTGCCGCCAACTGAATTACCAGCACACCTGGTCTTGCCACCTTACTCTGGACTTTGAGAAATGAATTATTGCAGCAGCAAGCTTTTCTACTCACACTCCAGTTCCCAAATAATAACTCAGAGGTTTATTTATTTATGAATGCCGAGGCCTTATGCTAGATCTGTTCCCCAGCTAGCTTGTAACTTATATTAACCTGTTTATAGTATTTTGTGTTAGTCACATGGCCAGTTAACCTTTCCTCAGTCTTATACTAACTTCTTCAGAGTCAAGGTAGGGAATCTTTTTGTGCTTAATTCATCTATCTCTGTCACATGTCTCACTGTCTATCCTAAACCCTTCCCTATAGGTCACAGGCTTTTTATTGACAGGTTATGTGTCTACACAGTACATAAGAGATTATCCCTATAAATTCTGAGCTCCACTGAGGACATACTTTGTCTGTTATGAAGTCTTACGTTTCCAAAGAAAACTATTGGCCGAATTTCCATAAAACTCTGCTTGTCTTGTCTTTTCATACATTTTACATGGTGAGGCACCATAGCTGTAGAGCAAGCTGCTGGGGGCTCGTCTGACCTTCCTGGGTAGAACTCCTTGCCAAACTTTGAAGTCTGTTACCTTTAGCATCCTTAATATCATGACTCAAGCATCAAAGTTAAAATATACTTTTAAGAAACAGATAAGACTTCTTATATCATTAAAAAAAATTCTAGGACCATTCTAGTGATTTTGTAAAATGTATATTCTAGAAGATTTCAAGTTAAATATAACCCAGGCTGCATAAAATGGTACACAATTTAGACTTTGGGTAATAGTTGAAGATTTACAGAGGGAAAAAATGTCATGCAATGAAGAACAAACATCACTGACTGTCATTAGGGGGACAGTTTCTTAAATGCTGACTTTACAATTGGATTCTAAAATGAAGTGGAAGAAAGACTACTTATTTTACAATGAAGTAAAATGACCTTTTAGCTACACAATTTGAAGTTTCACTAATGGATTTAGCTTCATCAGAAAGGAAAGTTCCATTTCATTTTCTGCCTATTATCTACAAATATAATAGATTATAATGCTAATGGGAAATTAATTGTGCAACAGTGGAAATGAGTTTGCATAAAATTCATTTACTTGAAAATAGAAGCAATCATATTTACCAAATCCACAGTTAGCAAAGGAGTGGAAAAGAAGGAGCGTCCCTAAGCCACGGTTCTTAAACAGTCAACCCTTAAATGCAATGGGAAATAGCATCGCTTTAGTGATTGTAACAGAAATTAGAAAATAGAGACAAAAGTAATGTTTTCTCTCAGGATTATCTCACTTAAATGCAAGGATATTGAAAGTTAATTTGTAAGTGCAAGCAACAGTCACTTTAAATCATGCATGTACATTGATCCTCTGAGAAATGGGCTTCTAATTCGCATTAATGCAATTTTTAGGCCCTAGAATTACAATATTTCCAGAGGGCTTATTTTGCCAATGATAATGGAAATAAATAGTTTTGTGTATGTAAATATTCAGGTTTTTCTTTCTCTGAGCAAATGTTAATAGTTTCATTATGCTACCAGAGGAATGGCGGTTTATTTTGAGCAAGGAAGACTTACACTGTTTCCCTGTGTAAAATATTAATTCATTTGGTGGCCTCAAGTCAGGGTATACATCTTACCTATTCTCAGCAGACCATGTGGATTAGAAGACAACAGCATAGTTGTTGCTGATTTGACAAAATATTTGGCAAAAGTTTATTGCTTACACTCTCCCCAATTTGGGAGGAAAATTATCTTTGTATGCAATTGGCTTTTGAAATGAAGATTGTACCAAAATGCTATAGTTATGGAAGCCAAAGTCTTTCTCCCTCTCTCAAGGTGATACATACACATACACATAGAAATCCAAATATACATACACATACACAAACACATACACACACATACATATACATCTATATGATAATTTATGATATATCTATATATTGTAAAGTATGATTTATCTATCTATCTATGTATCTATCTATCTATCTACATACATATACATCACACACATATGTGTGTGTATCATCTAAAAGAATTGGGGTGAAAGAAAGAAAAGTAAAAAGGAAAACATCTCTGAAATGAATAAACAATTATAGCAGGCTTATAGGATACAAATTTAATATAAACATGAATTAATTTTCTACATATCAGAAGTAAAAAATTGGAATTTGACATAAACACTTTACTATTTATATTAGAATATCCAAAATTAAATCCTTAGGTCTAACTTTTGCATAACATGTATGTGAGCAAAAATCTGTAAGATATGCATATGAGGAAAATTCTAAAACTCTGGTCAATGAACACTTAAAAGCAAAATATTAGCAACAACAAAAACTCTACATAGCTAGGAAGATACTCTATCTTCAAATCTATCATACACACACACACACACACACACATCATTTATTGTCAAATGGGTCTGCAAAATTCATTTAATTCTATCTAAAAAAAACCCCTAGCATTTTTTTGTGGGTAATGTTGAGTGTATTTTAAAGTTTCTATGAAGAAAATGCCAGAAAATGTGATATAAGCCTGCATGAATTACTATACAACTTCAGAAAAAATTAGAAGTATATTGTCAAAATCATGACCAGTAGGGTAAATGGACCAGAATGGAGAGCTGTAAAATGGACACTCTACACTCAACTGAACTTGACAAATGAACAAAGGCAAAGCAAGGGAACAAAGACACGCAAAACATAACAATGATAAGCTAAATAGACACTGGTAGAAAAGTACTTACTATACAATGGGTGTAGACCTTACAGCTCTCACAATGAGTTATAGACTTAAATGTAAAGTGTGAAACAAAATTACTTTGGAGAAAACCTGGAACTTAGGTTTGATGCTGAATGTTTTTAAAGTAACATAGGCACTCAAAGAAAAGAAATAGTAGGTCCGACTTTGTTAGGACTGAAACTTTTGAGAAAAACTCTATCATATCAAAGAGACACAAGCTACAAAGTAGAACAAAATATTTTTCAAGGCTTGATCAGGTAAAGAACTGATATTAAAACAAAGGATCCAACGATAAGAATATTAGCAACCGACTTTTAAAAATGGACAAAAGTTCTGAACTGACCTTTTAGTGGTAAATATATTATAAAAGTGATCCATTCAATATTTTTTGCATATATGATGCTGAGACCACCAAGAGCCAAATGCAAAAGAAAACTGACTCTTTTTGTTCCAGCCACTGTGAGTTGTCAACAGCTCCTTAGCTAAGTGGGGGAAAGGACAGATTTTATACCCACCTCTTCGCTTCCAAGCTGGGTTAGGCCTGGTTTATGTTCACACAGGTCTTCTTCATATTGTGTCTGTAAAACATCATTTAGTTCTGTTCACTTAGTGCCTCTTACCCCTACAATCTTTTCCCTTTGTTTTCTGCAATGATCCCTGGCCTTAGGAAGAAGACGTTATATAAATATTTCATCTAATGCTGAGCATTTGAGTCTCTTAGTCTCTGTATGTACCTAAGTAGACTGTGCCTATCTTAGTTAGGGCCACTATTGCTATGATGAAACACCATGACCAGTGCAACTTAGGGAGAGAAGGGTTTGTTTGACTTATACTTCCATATCACTGTTCATCATGAAAGGAAGTCAAGAAAGGAACACAAGCAGGGTAGGAACCTGGAGGCAGGAGCTGATGTAGAAGTATTGGAGGGGTGCTGCTTACTAGCTTGCTCATCATGGCTTGCACATTCTGCTTTCCTATAGAATCCAGGACAATCTCTCAAGGATGACAACACTCACAATGGACTGGGTCTCCCCCTTCAATCCCTAGTTAAGACAATGCCAATCTTACGGACACATTTTCTCAATCGAGCTTCCCTCTTTAAGGGATAACTCTAACTTGTGTCAAGTTGACAAACAATTATCCAGCAGTGTCCATACAAGATACCAGAGATTAACAAATACGAAGCTCAGTACCAGTAACGGGTTTCCTCCTTAGGAGTTATTGGCCAGTGGGGTCCTACAGATCCCCAATTACAAAGACTAGTGCAACTATTTCAGGTTACCCTCCAGAAGGAGAGACAGTATGTTCTTATTGTGAAAGAGACCACAGACTTGAGAACATGGAAAAGTGGAGCTGGCACCTAGAAGCTTCATCCCCATCGATCAGTTTTCATCGGTCTGAAGACATTAAAGCATGCTACCGGCGGGGTGAAGTGAGCATCAGTCTTACACAACTGTTCACACCGAGATACAGTAATGACCAGCTTGATAAGACATACCCACTGGCACAGATGTCACGGGAACAATCAACCACTTTCTGATTGGATTTATGGCCCACTCCTTAAGAGGAAACACGACTGGGGCCAAGAACCTGTGGACAGAAAGGTCCTATGGGAGAATCCACTACTATTATGCTACTAAGTGGATGTGACTCCTTATGATTTATTGTTAATTCCATACAGTAGTGCATCTCTCAACCCCAATAAGAGAAGCTTCTTACTGAAGGAGATGCCATTTAGCAAGATTAAACTCAGATACAAATTTAAAGATAGAATTGTTCATTTGGGAATCAAATATATTTCAAAATGCACTCTGCTTCAGTAGAGGGTAGTTTTTGTTGTTATATAATCATATAATATGCAAATAAATGCCAGCTGGCTGTTTTATGAGGTCCCCAGATGCTCAGGTGTCTGAGGGACAAATCTGTAGCAGTTGGTGTGAGCATCCTGAAGCAAGTCTTGCATCTCCATACTTCCAGGTTTGAGAATGAGAAGATAAGTCTACATTTACTGCCTGTGAGCTATGAATGACCAATGAATGTCTCTTTGGGGTGGTGATAGTGTGTTTATGTGTATGTGTTTGTGTGTGTGTGTATATATATATATATATATATATATATATATATATATATATGTGTGTGTGTGTGTGTGTGTGTGTGTATGTGTATGTGTNTGTGTGTGTGTGTGTGTGTGTGTGTATGTGTATGTGTGTGTGTGTGTGTGTAAGTGTTGTATAATTTTTAGTACACATGTATAATGTATACATGTATAATTTAGTATACATAGATTTGTATAAAAACAAGGTTGCTAATATAACTTCTTTTTCATTTTTTACTTGTGCTCTTTATTTGCATTATTGAGGTATAACTGATCAAATTTCTAGCCTGAACACTATCCTCAACTCTCTCCCCATCCTCTCCTCATCTTATGTTTACGTTGTATCGTGAAGTAAAAATAATTATAAAGGTTTTTTTTGTTTTGACTTTTTTTCAGTATCTAAGTAGAAAGAAGTCATGTTTAAGTAGTCATGTTTAATATTTTATTGAAGTAATTCTGGATAAATGTTTTTATTCCCATAACCTTCGTTCCCTTGTCTGCAATACAAAAAAAAAAAAAAAAGACAAGACTCCTTTTAGGAATGTTACAGTTTCAACTGGGCTATTTACCACAGTGCAATTTTAGACATTTCTCAGTTTTCATAAGAGAACTGTTCCGGTTTGATTCAAAATTGTCTGACAAGTTCGTGTGTCGAATACTTGGTTCCCAGCTGTTAACTTCATTTTGGGAGACAGTAGGAATTTTAGAGAATGGGACTCAGCTGGAATACATAGATTTCTGGCATGTGCTTTTGAAGGGGGTGTTTATTGTTGATCTTTGGTCTCTCATCCATTGGCCATTTATTAGTGACTGTTTAGAGGTTAACAAAATTTGCTACAGCTTTTCCTCACTAGAATGTTCTGCCTCACTGAGACTCAGAATTGAGTCATCAAAATTTAACTCTGAAACTGTAGGCCAAAATAAACCCTTTCTTTTTGAAACTGCTTTTCTCAGCTATTTGGTCAAAATGATATAATGCTAAAGAACACAAGAGTCTTTAAGTTAATTCAGATAGTATTTAAGATGAGCCCTATTTTCCTCAACTACCATACACCAGGCATCTTTTTATAGTATCACTAAGGAACTAAGATTTTTAGTGTTATGAGCATTCAGGCAAATGAATGTGTGTTTGCTTGAAAGTTTATGGCTCAAAATGTGGCTCTAGGAGTGAATATCTAAATTAAGATCTTGTTTGATATGCATATATACTCATGTTCATGTACTGCTGATGAATTCTCTAGATCATAGCTAGAACGTCAACATTATATTTTGTTGATTCCTGTCATAGAGTTTGCAATAAATAATTTTTAATGAATACCCATTTTTCAAAACACTCCAGATTGTTGGCTGCCCTTCATGCCATGTAGATTTAACCAATTTAACAGTGGGTGTTGAATATGTTCAGTGTTTAAAAAATAATGATCACAAAGAAGGAGTATAGCACACCACTTACTTAAGGGCTGAGTGGATAATTAGCAATCAAGACCAAGCTGTGCTATTTGCTTCCTATCTTGTAAAGGTCATGTGCAGTGAACAGTTCGGTTTTGCAAAAATCCTCAGGTTCAGATGAGAGTGGTGTTGTTTTGATTTTGTTTAAGTATACAGAAAGGTATTCCAGTGTGGTTTAAAGTTGACAGAAGGTCATAAAAATGATGCATTTTTTTTAAAAGAATGGTTCCATCTTAAACTTGCACCTAATTCAGTTTATCATATTATTTTCTTCAAATTTTATTGGTAAATTATGAAATAATTTGAAGTATTTATTTGGAGTGATTTTGAAGCTATTTGGAAACAATTCTTCCGTTAGGGAGCTGCTTTTTTTTTTCCTCCTGCATTTTGAGCTAATAACTAGTTCCTCAGGTTTGGTAGGCACTCTCCCCCATGCCTGCTTTTCTCTTCTTTTCACTGATATTTTTTTCCTTTGTTCATGGGAGCAACATCTTGTAGGTAGTTCTCCAGTCTCTGTACAAGGTGAGTATACTGGACTTTCTGTAAGGACCCCATCACTCCATTCTCTCACTGAAATAAGAACCTATTTCTCCCACTGCCCATTGTCATCACCTTCATAACTATATATCCTCAGTGGTGACTCAGAACTCACCAATTTTAGTAAAAATTTACTACTTGAATTTTCCCGCACAATCTATGGACTGCACTCATTGTCCTGATATTTAAGTGTTATTGACTCAATCGTTTCTTGAAAAAAATTTTTAAAATATTAGTCAAAATTGCAATGTTGTCACTTACATTATAACATGACCTCTATGCAACTGTTCAGTGATCCCTGGTTATAAGACAGAATCAGTGTGTGAGGAAATAGAGCATGAGACATACCCAATGTGAGTAGTCACTACTTGTCAAAAGTTGATCACATTTGTTAAGTGCATGCATTTTAGCTACCCCTGCAATAAATTTGTATAAAATGTGGGGATTACAAGTGGAGCAGAACAAATCACATCACAGAACAAATACATAGTGTGCTGAGGGGAGACTGAATACGCTCAAAGTAGATGTCCAAGGCTCTATGTGTGTGTGTGTGTGTGTGTGTGTGTGTGTTTGTGTGTGTGCATGTGTGTATGTTTGCCTGTGTGCTTGTGTGTGTGTGTGTATGTATGTGTGTGTTTGTGTGCGTGTGTGTTTGTGTGTGTGTATGTGTGTATGTTTGCCTGTGTGCTTCTGTGTGTGTGTGTGTTTGTGTGTGTGTGTGTGTGTGTGTGTGTGTGTGTGTATGTTTGCCTGTGTGCTTGTGTGTATGTGTTATATGCAGTTCAATCATCTTTCCACTTCTTGCTGATAAGCATAATCAAACTTAAATAGCAGCAACATTCTCATGCTTCTAAAGAGTTATTTCAATATTGGGCAAAGGCCAATGACCACAACTTTAAATTGCACATCAAAACAGGGTCTAGTCTCATTTCTGTAGCTGGGATAAGACACTGTGACCAAAAGTAACTTAGTAGGTAAAAGCTTCTATTTGATTTATATTGTCAGGTCATAGTCCATCACTGCCGGAAGTCCAGGCAGAAAATTAAAGTCAAGTCTACTTTCTATTTTATGCAGTGTTTCTCTGGACTAGGTAACTAACTCACATCTAAGTGAGTACAGCAGAAACTCCAGAGGAAAGTTGCTTCTTGACTCATAGAGACTCATACTCAGCTGGCTCCCTCATTCAGCTCAGGACCTCTTGTCCAAAAAATTATCCCACCCACAGAGGTCTGAGCTCTCCATTACCAGTTAGAAATCAAGACAATCCCCCACCCACATGGTCATAGGCCAATTTGGTCTAGGGAATTCCCAAGCTGTGTTTCCCTTCTGAGAAATCTAGTGTGTGTGAAGTTGACAGTTGAAGCTAGGATAAGCAGTAACTTGGTTTCAATAAAACTGCATATCTAGCTCTCTGATAATGGTTGCTAACATTTAGAACAGTTAACAAAGGTGTAAATAGATTATTTTAAGTACATCAATTTTTGGTTTCAGTGTCATGTAAGACACTAAGTATTGAATGTCTGACATACATACTATGAACATGAGTTTTGATTCTAAAAATAACATTTGGGTTACACCTTTTGCTCCCTTAACATCACCAGAGTGTGTGTGTGTGTGTATATATATATATATATATATATATATATATATATATATATATATATGCAAACAACAAATGAGAAAAGGCCCTACCCTGAGGTACTTGGCCAATAAAAGGAATGTTTGAAGTCAAGCCATTGCTTATTTTAAAGTCAGTGGGTAAATAATGTTTGCCTGTCTGCTGTCAGTGGCAACAACACAGCTTAGATTGCCTAATAACAGATAGGAACACAAATGTAATATAAAGTTAGCCTTCCAAATTTCATGAAAAACAAAAATAAACACATGTAAAAGTAAGAACAGAATTATAGGTTTTGAAAAAAATATCCTTACTCAAAACAAACTATTTATTATATTGTATGTTAAGTTTTATTTTATGCCTTACATAGAAAAACAAAATCAAGGAAGATGAAGTTTCATACATCCAAAGCCACATATAATATTATTTATATACTGAATCATTGGGTTTGGGAGAAAGATTTATGATTTTGGCTGAGTTTTGAAGTAGATACAATAAATTTTTAGATAAAGGAGCAACTATGGATGCAAAATAAAGTATTTTCAAAATTATAGGTGAGCTAGTATATTATGTACTTTGTAAAAAACATGTTTATTGAGGAAATTTTCATAGACTTTTGTAGAAAGTAGAGTTACTAAGACTTGCTATGTCCCATGACTCTTTTTCCTTGGAGCCAGAGATCAGTGGGCAGCAGCTTTCTCTTATCCGTCAGGGCCTTGCTTGATTAGCCACCTTTCTTGTGTTGTTTTTTTTTACTGTGTTTTACAAAACTATGAGGAGAAGTGTAGTGAATACCTATTCTGAAAAATGATATTTGTAATGGTCTTCAATTCCCATAATGACAAATACAAGATCAGAGTTTTAGATATAAGGAGTTGTCTTAATTAGGGTTTCCATAACCATTAATTAGAGACACCATAACCAAGGCAACTCTTATAAAGGACAACATTTAATTGTGGCTGGCTTACAGTATCATCATGGTGGGAAGCACAGCATTGTGCAGGCAAACTTGTTGCTGGAGAAAGAGCTGAGAACTTTACATCTTGATCCAAAGACAGCCAGGGGAGGACTGACTCTTCCACACTGGGTGGAGCCTAAACATAGGACCCCAAAGCCCACTCCCACTATGATGCACTTCCTTCAATGAGGCCACACCTACTCCAACAAGGACACACCTTTTAGTAGTGTTTTTATGTGTGGGCCAAGCATTCAAACACATGAGTCTTTCTAGACCATACCTATTCAAACCTGCACAGGAGGCCTTGCATTTAAAGAGACAGAAGAGAGCAAGCTAAAACATGGTGTTTAAAGAACAAACTTGCCCAATTGGCCTGACAGATTCTCAGCAGAGGAATAACAAAAGCAGTACCAAGCCTTTCATCCTTAGTTATTTTGCAGTATGGGGTTAAGTTCATTGACAAGAGAAAGCATATGGCTGTCAGTGAAGTTCACAGATTTCTGAGTGGTTATGGGTCCCCGCCTGCATTCTATGCTGCCTAGAGTCCTTAAGTTTTGAAGAAAGCTGTTTAGTGAAGGGCAGGCAGCAAATGTTTCCGCCTCAGAAGTGCTGGGGCACACCACTCCTCAGAAGTGCTGGGGCACACCACTCCACATGCAGTTGACACTTTGATAAAAGGACTACTTTGTAGCTTAGAAGGAAATAAAATTCTGAATTTTTGAAAGGCTGAAAATGATGATCATACAGTCTTTTGTGGATTTTCAGGTGGTCGATTATGTCTTGAATTAATGGTCACTTATCTTCTCCCTGCTTAGAACATTATCAGTTTAAATTTTGAAAAGTTAAAATCAGAAAGGCTTTTGAAGTAGAAAATGGAAGAAAGAGGGTGTCCAATTGTCACAGCATACACAGAAGAGCTAGAATAGCAAATCAGTCAGTATTGTTTATCAAAACATTAAATATAAGACTTGCTTAGATATCATGAGTAAACATTTTTACATTAGCTTACATTAATCCTTGCACAGATAATTAGAAATTTGACTTTGTACTATTAATATATTGGTAAATTTACCTCCTCTCAAAATCATGGGCAATTATCAAATGATTACATAGCTAAGACAAACTGGCTCTGCAGAGTACTTGCTGTGGTTAAGTATAGTCCAAGAAGCAATGAAAAGCAGCTTCCTACTGGGGGTCTCATCACCAATGATTATGTTGGTGATATAAGGCATGATGTAGACATGAGTAATTGAAGAAATGAGTGGCTATCCTGTTGGAAAGATTTCAGAGAGAGTAAGAAATAGCATAGAAGTAATGTGTGAGCATGAATATTAGGGACCATTTTTTTTTTCCCTAAGAGGTTGACAATGTAAGATTAGAGATTGGGTGACATTTCTACAAGAGAGACCATGATGGGAAAAATAAGGATGATTAAGAACTGAACTTGGGTAATACTCACACAGGTACTATTTACTAATAGGTAGTAATTACTTCCATAACACCAATTTATAGAACCATTACCATGTACCAAATAGTTTGTGTGGACTGGCGCATCTAATTTTTACAATCCCCAGTGGTAAATGTCATTCTTAGGTCTGTATTACAGACAAATTAACGAACATATTTACTTTCTTTTTTAACTTGGCTACATTACAGTCAACCTCTCCACTTGGCAATACAGCCATGTAGTTAGCTCATGGGTATATGCAGTTTCCCAAGACAAATCTCCAGTCCTGCCATGGCAGACACAGATGGTGACTGCTCAGAGTGGGCATGTTGTTACCTATGGAATTCTGTTTCTATTTAAGGTGCACACTCATTGTTGACATTTATTTGGAACCAAAAAGCCGATGTCCCCAACTCCTTGTAGGTGGACACACTAATTGCTTTTTCAGCTGTTCTTTTTCTCTAAGATGTTTCTTAGCTAAGGGACAGCATCAGAATTCATTTCGGGAAAGTGCAGGGAATCTGTTGAATCACAACTGATTCACGAGGTTCCCGGAGTTTGGCATGCTGAGTGGATCTATATAAGTGTCGCCATGTGTGCATTCCCGTAAGATGACGATGCTTTCTTGATAATGTATGATAATTAATTCTCTTTTAGATTATGACTAGTAAAAAATGCTACAAAATTCACTTCTCTTTCTCCAGAGAGTTTATTTTAAGCACAAGTGATATGGTTTCTGTTCAAAAGTAAATTGTTCTGTAGCTTTGGAAAAGGCTACAACAAATGTTGTGTATACTCTTGTAATAATTTTAAGACATGCATGAAGATATCCTTCTTTAGACCAATGATTTTAAAAGAAATTTAAGAGTTGTGTAAAGTAAGAAATTTCAATAATTTGAAACCTGATAACATTTGCAGTTTCTGTATATATGAGTTTCTTATATTTGACTTCATCTGTTCATTTTATATGTGTTCCTCTAACAGAACACTCTGAATTGAGTGATTTCTAATGGATATAAACGGAAACCGAAGAGATGGTTTAGTATTTGAGATTATGTCATTCTAGCAGAAGCTCAATTTCTAGTGCCCACATGGCAGCTCATAAACACTTGTAATTCTAGTCTAGTGGTTCTGATACCCTCTTCTGGCCTCTGTGGCCATGACACTCACCTGATACATAGTCACACTTGCAGGGGAAACACCCATACACATAAAATAAAAAAAAATCAATACACCATTAAAAAATGTTCATCTCAAAGATCTGGAGTCAGTAGAGTCTAGTATCAAGACACTGGCATTTGTGCTTGCTGACCCAAAGTCCTTTTAGAGGGATGCTAAAAACCACTCATGAATTTATCATCTATAAAAGGCCACACATACCTTTCAATGTTGTTTGTTGTACTTGGGTTAAAGTTTTAATTTAATTTTGAGGGGACAATGTCATTCTAACCATAGAAACATCATAGTAGAGAATTTGAGAATATTTTCAGTGACTTGAAATTGCATGCATGTGTTATTAAAGATGAGCTAGGTAAAGCTAAGCAATAAAAACTAGCTGGAGAACAGCTCAGTGGATACAGTGCTTGCTGTGAAAGAGTGAGAACCCAAGCTGAGTCTCTACAAACCATGAAGAAGCTAGACATAGAAGTTTGCATTTGTAACCACAGTGTTCCTATGAGAAGATTGAAGGAAGGAGGTGGAGATAGGAAAATCCTTGGAAGTTTCAGACCTACAAGTCTGGGATTATTAGTGGCAAATTATCAAAAAAGACCTCTTCCAAGCAAGGTGGAAGGTAAGGACCTCTATTCTGACATATGCATGACATGGCATAGCATATGTGTGCCTACATTTAGATAAACACACAAAATACACTCACATACAGAGAGAGAGAGAGACAGAGACAGAGACAGAGACAGAGAGAGACACAGAGAGAGAGACAGAGACAGAGAGAGACAGAGAGAGACAGAAATAGACAAAGAAACAGAGAGACAGAGACAGAGACAGAGATGGAGAAACAGGGGCAGAGAGACAGAGAGTCAGAGAAAGAGAGGGAGGAAGAGAGAGAGGGGAAGAGAGAGAGATACATACAGAGAGACAAACAGAAAGACAGAGAAAGACAGAAAGGGGGCAGAGACAGAGAGAAATGGATAAACAAAAATAAATCACTTCAACTTGCAAACACTTAAATAGAAAAAAAACATATTTCTCGGAAGGAAAAAAATCCAAAATGAGTTAATGGGAGCTCTGTCCCATGCACTTCACTATAGACCCCAGATTAAGGTGTTTCCATCACATGTAAGAATGAAAATGCACAGCATGGAGGGGGAACCTAACAAATTTGGATTAGCTGTCAAGAGCATTTACTCAAAAGTGACATCCATCAGTTTTGCTCATATTTCATTAACTAAAGCAAGGTTATGACCTACCTTTCTAGTACTGTAATCTTACTACGTTCCCAAAGGGGAAAATACCAGTATTTGGTAGTATTGTGGCTATATTCTTATAGGTAAATCATTTCATTGGCTTACATAACTGTATTAATCGCTTTTGGTGTTACCTCCCAGAAGAGGAAGCAAGACTTATTTGGGATTATGATTTTAATCCATCACCAAGAGGATTCAGTTTCTGGCAGTCAGCATGTGTATCAGGGGCTTTTTACTTTGTCACAGACTGAGAAGCAC
The DNA here is from genome assembly GCF_900095145.1 of Mus pahari. Lineage (NCBI taxonomy): Eukaryota > Metazoa > Chordata > Mammalia > Rodentia > Muridae > Mus > Mus pahari. Next base: position 6,251,312 of record NC_034609.1, read on the forward strand.
TCAGAGCAGCGTTAATCAGAAGCCAAGAACAAATTTCAAAACCTGAATCTATCCACCTTCTTCTACCAGTTGAGTTTCAGCTCCTAAGGCTCCGTGGCCACCAAACAGCCCCTGAGGCTTGGGAGGAAGTCTTCAAGACATAGCCTGTGGGAGCTTAACAGAGCAGAAGTTAGGATGATCTTTGAATGACACTTTTTCCTTGTTTCACCTCATTTATTACCAAAAATCAAGATTGTCTCTCATTCTATGTTTATAAAGTGTGATACATTGACTGGAAAGAGTGGGCAAGACAAGAATCCATCCATCCTTGTTAAAAATACAGCAACACTTGGCTTCACAGAGATTGGTTGAGGCTATTTAGATGGTCAAGTTCAACATTGTTCCTAATATTTGATCATTCTTCTGAAATACTTCTGGACATTTCATTTGCATTTTTAACATGTAAACCGATGTTGCACACTGTATAGAACTGAAAGGTAAAGGTCGGATGAAAAACTGTCTCGTTAGGTTGAGTTACACTTACATAAAAGGTACCACGAGGGTTGCAAGGATGGCTCAGATAGTAAGACTGTACAGTGCACTGCTCTTCAAGAGAAACTGTGTTCAGTCAGGTGGCTCATGCCTGCTTGTAACTCTGCCCCAGCAGTTTCCAGACCTTCCTCAGGCCAGTGTCCACAGCTGTACTCCAATGTGCACCCCATCTCACCTATATACATGATTAAGAAGAAAATAAGTTTTAAAATTATTTCTTTTATGTTTTCTTTTTATTATATTTTATTATTTAGAAGTTTTAAACTTAAATATATTTTAATCATATTCTTCCATTCCCAGTTCCTTCCAGATCCTCCCCTCCCTCCCTACCCAACTTTAATTTTTCTCTCAAAAACAAACAAGCAAGAACCCAGTACAATAATAAAACCTTCCAAAACCAACAAAATGATATAAAATAACACCCAGACAGAAAAAAATACATCAAACTCTAACCAAATAAAAGCACAAAATAAAACTGTAACGTAGCAGTTGAACAAAGACAAATCAACAGAAAAAGAAATGAACCCTAGAGAGAGTACAAATATATGTTAATAATAGTTTTCCCTTCCCGAGTCTTTCTAGCACAGAGACCCAATCATTTGCACACTCAGAAATCTGATAAAATCACTAAGCTGGAAGTCATACCTGGTACAGACCTACAGACCCATGCACGCCCCCTGCATAATGCTTTAGTCTCTGTGAGCTCATTAATTGATATTACAGATGCACACACACACACACACACACACACACACACACACACACACACACACACAAACATTAAATATAACATGACCATCCTGTATAATTTCACTTGTAGTATTAAATCACTAACTAACGTGTTCTTCCTCGAGGAAGACTATTTCTCTTACTCTTAGTGTGACTTAGTTATCTATTGTGTATGTGCATGTGTGTGTGTGTGTGTGTGTGTGTGTGTGTGTAGGGCTGAAGTCTTGTGTTTTCCCCTGTCTGCTTTGACATGTTTATTGTTTTGTCCTAGTTCAGCCCCTTTTGGGGCAGTCATGTGGGTGAGACTATGGGTGTAGCTTCTGACACTGCTACGAGACACCATGTCATAGCAAACTCCCTGATCCTCTGGCCCTTACGATGTTTCAGGCTCCTCTTCTGCAATGATCCTTGAGCCTTACATGCCAGAGTGCTTTGTAGATCTATCTACAAAGTGGGTTCTACAACTCTGCATTTTGATTCATGTGGTTTTCTGTAGTAATTTTGGTGCAAAAAGAAGTTTCCATGATGACGGGTGATTTCTACCTTACCTGGGGATAGAAGGGCAAGTATTTAAGTCAGGAATTTTGCTGGTTTAGTAAAGTGGTGGTTTTTAAGTAAAGAGGCAATGTCTTTCGTGGAGAGTTTAAGATTGCTACTGAATAATGGAAACTTTGGATTTGCTTTACTTTGTATCCAAGTGGGTGAGATCAAGCTCATTTTGCTAATAAGACAGAACATGTTCAGATTAGATTTTAGATGTTGACTTGCAAAGATAAAAGAGAAAATGCCAAATCAGTTTTCAGACCTGCAGTTTTGGGTACTGACCTGCAGTTTTGGGTACCATAGTAATGGAGTTGTTTTTTAGTTCCCATGTTTAAGCTTGAGGCTGCATTTCTGGAATGCCTTTCATTCACTTCCCATGTTCACCAATTAGTGCCCATCCTTGGTCTAAAACTCCTTACTATTTACTCTTGTGGTTATTTCTGCTGCCATGGAGCAAATCAAAGTTGCAATGCATTCAGAGAACACAGGAGGCAAGCAGGCTCCAGACAGACGGCCTCTGAGTAAAATTCTAAACTGTGACATTTCCAAGCTCATTCTTCTTTAATGATCCATTCCACAATTAGTGCATAGTATTAGATTTCTAGGTGTTTGCACATATCTTATATTCTTACAAATTTTAGTATGTTCTATTTTAATGCCTATGTTAAAATACTCTCTTATTCTGTTTTGTGAATAATTTACATATAAATTTGCTATTCATCAGCTAGTTACCAAGTTGCCTGTAAGCTTGAACTGACAGGGATCCTCTAGTGGAAGCTTGAGGGTTCTTGGATGAGGTAGACAGCTATTCATCAAATCAGCAACTTAATTGAAAGTTACCATCTACCAGAGAAGGCCCAGAAGATCAGGGAATACAGCAGGAAGTCCTGAACTCACTACTAAACAGCTTGGAGGTCAGGAAGATGTTCCTTGAAATAAGGTAGAATTATTATAAACCTGGAGACTTAAGGACTCAGAAGACACTGGAGTAATGAGTGTCGTGCGTAGGCCTTGGGGTGGGCAACACGAGATTGATTCCCTGAAGACAGAAAAGTAATGAATTGCAGCAGGAGATCACAGTGGCACAGGACAGCCAGGTGTATGGTAACAGAGGCTGGACAAGTATGTGGTGACACAGGCTTGGCCAGATGTGTGGTGCCAGGCTTGGCCAGATGTGTGGTGACAGGCTTGGGCGGCTGTGTGTTGACAGAGGCTGGGCAGGTACTCCGGTGGCACAGGGTGCTCAGGTACTTTTATAAACAGTTGTGCACTTGTGAGAGATGCTGAGGACCCATGTCAGATTTGATACCATTGCTCATTTCTATTACTGTGTCTTAGTTGTATAAAGTAAGGTGTTCCATTGTGACATATCGGATATATATGCATAGGATACACTTTGATCATAATTACACCTCTATTACTTTTCTTACATGATCCCTCTTTTTTTCCGTCCTCTCTCTTTACTAATTCACTATATACTCTATTTTATTATCATTTTAACTCCTTGCTGACATACACCTAGACTGACATATAAAGAGTGAATAAGTTGATGGAGAAAGTAATTAAATGATGATTGTCTCTATGAGACTGGCTTATTTCAGCCAGTATACTGATCCTCAGCCCTAGTCATTTCCTGCAAACAACATAATTTCATCCCTTGTGGATTAGTGAGTCTCTATTGTACATATGTACCGCGTTTCCTTCATTGTTCATCCAGGGCTGGGTATTCAGGCAAAGCCCTTACTTTGGAATAATATATACCTTAATATTGGAAACAGCTATGAGCATAGATGTGCAAATATCTCTATTCTACACTGATGTTTGGTTGGCCTGAAGTGATACACTGGCTCATATGGATGTTGGACTTTGAAATTTGGACTTGAGTGTTAGAGATGGGTCTTTCTGCTCTGTGGAAAATGGTCCAAGCTGAGCAGAAGTAAACAGGAGTCGGTACAGAGGTCTGGACAGGGAATATATGGTATTCTGAGTTATAGGCGACTGTGTCCATATCATGAATGAAGATATATGTATGTGTATGTGTATATGTGTGTATACATATATATGTATTGTGTGTGTATGTATGTATGTGTGTTTATGTATGTATATCATGCCATTAGATGTAAAATAGAAATTGTCTCTTTATAACAAAATGTCTACAATCAATGCTGCTGGGCTCAGGATTTAACATCCGGGTTTTTAAAACAATAGGATTGCTATGGCAAAAGTATCATTTAAGTGTGATGCTGTCATACAGAAAAAAGTAGACAGATGGCCCACACATTTACATTCATCCTTAGGAATGGTTAAATACTTATATTTTTCAATACAAATAACTGACCTTTTTAGATGGCAGTAGTAAGTTCTAGTACCTCTATCTGGTAAAAGTCCACTGATTAGAGGCTTGGTTTGTTTCTTGGAGTCTCTTTCCTTAGTGACTACAATTGGCAGCAATTGTGACCTCCATGTAGGCTTGTTAAAAAAAAAATCTATTTGAGAATCTTTATGCCATTCAGAAGGTCAGTGCCATTGTACTCAAGTGAAGAATAGATATCAATAAATCATATCACAGTAATGCTGAAAGCTATATCATCAACTTCGACACATGAAAGAATTACTTCTCATAGCGCTGAACAAATGTATGGAAACTGGTACATGTGAACTTTCACGAGACCCTTTCCAGCTTTGAGGCAAGATAAGCATTTATCCTTACTTTGTACTCATCAGTTTTTGAATGATATCTAAAGGGTTTTCTAGTCCACAGAGTTAGTATTCTTGAAAATGCACTCATTTTGGTACAAAGGTATTTTCACTGAGAACTTGAAAGGAAACATCCTCTTCTCTCCTCACCCCCACTTTTCACTGTTTCTGTTCCTGATGTGGAAGCCCGCTTTCTTGGGAGTGACTCCTGTATGTGCACACCACCTCTCTGTACATGCACTGACTCTACTTTCAAACTGTATCCAGAACACAGTCCCATCTTTCCACCTTCACTTTACAGTTCTATTCCAGACCAACATTACTCCCATTATCAAGTTTTACAGTTTCTACCCATTCTTCAGGTTTTTACCCTTGAGTTGGGGCTTATAGTCTAGGCCTAACAGTCTTTAACTCTAACAATATAATCTATGTACTCACGTTCCTTTGAGTAAATGGTACTCTGTAATCTTAATGCAGACTAAAGCCCGCATCCCCACCAGGACTCGGGGGAACTAATGACTTTATTTGAATTCTGATTTCATCATCCTTTCACTTCTATATCCTGTGCCTTACACAGGTTTTGCTCTCTCATACCAGTCATGCGTCCTACTACAGCATGACCTGGTCAGGTGCTATTCTTTGTGCCTGAAATTTCTTTCCCTGCATGTGTTGATTGGTTCATCATAAGATTCATGGATCTACTAAGTCTCATCAAAGAGACCTCTGCTGGCTACCTTACTTAAAATAGCTCCTCTTACATCATTCACATTCCATTTTCTGTCTTGATTTCTATCCCATGTAATATTTGCCTAGTAAGTATGAATGCTTATTTGATTTTCTGCTTCTCTACCTCTAATCATTTTAATATCCACTGCATTAAGAAGAGCATCTCATTGTTGTAGCTGTTTAGCCAACATCGGCTTAGCAAGGAAATGTTACAGGACTGATGTTTTTTAGAAACAATGACAAAACAAGGAACCGATGCTTCCCTAAGCTTCCAGAAACACAGCATGCCAGCACCTGGATCTCAATGCTTCTCACCTCTGACACTGGAAAGGAGCTGTTGGGACTGTTTGAAGACACATTTGTGACAATTAGTTTGACAGCTGGTTTGTGAGGTAAGGGACTGCTCTCAGTCAGTGCTCTGGCCCTAGTGCTTTTGAGTTGGCATTGGTGATAATAGTCATTAATATTGTTCATATGTAACTGGCTTCCTTTGGGACATGCTACATTTTCCTGCCCTCTGGTGTTATCTGTGGCTGTGTGATTTCTTAGAATGACTAATGTTTAGAAATAACACATGTAACCATCAAATAAAACTTATGTTGCTCAACTACTCTTGGAAGTGGGTTCTGTACTGACATGTGGTCCACATAGCAGGGGTCACCCCATGAAAGAAGATTGACTCTCTCTTAGCACTACCTTGTGTTTTGAAAAAGGGTCTGTTTGTCAGCAATTTTATGAATAGGCTAGGCTGGCTGTTCACAGAGCCCCAGGGATCTGCCTGTTTTCATTTCTCCAGTACTGGCATTACAAGCACATGCTACAATGTTCAACATGTTGATTTTTGATTATATTTTTGTTGTTGTTGTTGTTTTGTTTTGTTTTGTTTTAATGTGGCTTTTAAGGTCCCCTGATGAGATCTCACAATTTCAGGGCAAACACTTTGCTAACTGAGCTATTTTGTCAAACTCTGGTCTTTCACTTTAAATGGATCCATGCATAATTTATAATACTGCTTGTTCAATGGCTTTCACTCACCAGCATATTTCTTCTAAGACAGCAACCTCACCTCTACTTTCTCAACACTGCTATGAACCTCTTTAGATGAAATCCATCTGCTAGGAATTTAAGACACTATTACACATGTGTGTTTTCAAAAACCTCTAATAGCTGAGTCTTAGAAATCTTTCAATGGGAACAAATACTGTTTTTTTAAAATGGTAATTTTCAAGAGATATTAAATGTCCAAGAGCACACAGACTACATGGTCCTGAATAACTATAGTTTATCTCTTAATTACTTGTTCACATAGAGCAGAGTTTAATGGAAAGAGCAGCTTAGTTCAACTCTCAGTGATCACATTAGTAGTTTCCTGGAAACCCTGTGCCAGGGCATCTTCTGCCCTAGTACAATAATCCTGGTAAGCTGCAAGCTTTGTTCCTCTGGAACTACTTCTTGTTGACTGTGGGTGGGGCCTAGTGACCCACCAGAGAATGCAATGGAAGTAGACGTTGTCACTTTAATGACTAAATCATGAAAAGCTGTGATTTTTCTACCACAGGTCTCTGCTCTTTGGGTCTTTTCTCCTGCCTCCTTGGGTGGAGTGTAGACTGGCAGGGAATGGAAAGTGCCCTCCAGTCAAAACCCAGGAACCAAGCAACCTCTCACAACAGCCTTGCATGCCATACTAGAGGCAAATCTCTCCCTAGTGGGGACTTGAGATGACAAACTCCAACATCAAATTGATGACAGTCATACGAGAACCTGAGCCATGTAGAGCTTCCCAAACCCTAGTGTGATAACTATTACACAGCAATAGCTAGCTAGTGTGAACAGCTATTTCACCACTTAGTAGAAGTTTCATGTGTTTTCATTTTTGTGGCATAGCATTTAAACATGTGTTCAAGAGCCAAGTCTTAACAAAATTAATAATTTTTACGGTTTTATTAAAGGTAGTCTTAAGTATAAGTAGCATTTGAGAGAATGGTGGTACAAATACACAGATTCTGCAACTGTATACAGGTTTTGCCATTTCAGTTCTTTCTTTATCACCAGCCATGTGCACACTACTCTAACTGTGCCAATGCAAAGGGCAGGACAGGGAAGAACACAGATGAGGAGAAGGCATTAGGAAGTAAGATAGTACAAGGATGATTGACTGCACAGAGCTTCTATGGGGTAGCCTGGGGGCCTTGCAGATCCTCAGATCACTTCCAATCTATAGCACCACAATGATCACCTCTGGTGAAATAATTTTTCCATCCCTGGTTTGTATGTTACAAAACAGTAAAGTTGTCCCAGGAAAAGGACATACATGATTCTCTTTATTTAGCAAAGAAATGTGGGCTCTGAAGACCTTACAAAATTTCCTGCAGAGTGCACCTACATGACTGATGGCGTAGGCATCCTTGTCTATCAAAAGGTGTTTTTGCTTCAATGTTTACCTTCACTAGTCGGAAATTGTGCATTTCAAGGCCACAGTGTTGGCTCTGGTGCTTGCCGTCTCCATCTTTCCTCTTTCCCTCTCTCTCTTTTTAAATTTATTTTAATTGAAAATAGATTAGTCTCTTAGACAATACGTCAACCACTGCTTCCCCTCCCTTACTCCTCCAGCTATCCTTACTTAACTATCAAGGGAGATGTTGCTTATATTTTTTGTGTGTCTCCCTTACATGTTTGTTTTTTTTAATGTCTCCCTTAAATATGTTTTGGGGTGTGTGTGTGTGTGTGACCTTGTACACATATTTGTTTTTCTTTCATGTAAATATTATAAATATGATTCCAGTATACATTTGAATACAATTATATATATATATATACATTTGAATACAATTATACATATTGAATACAATTATACAATTATACAATTATACAATTGAATACAATTTTATATATATATATATATATATATATATATATATATATATATATTCAAGTATACACGATGCAATGAATAATAATTGCTATGGTGGAAAATATTTATAGCTTTATATATTGATATAGATACATAATTTAAAGATTACATACTACTGTTTACCAAGACAAAATCATGGCTAGTGTCTTTACAAGATACATGAAGATACTCATAATGTATCTCCTGTACATGAAGATTGTTCAGGCAGGCGTTTAAATTCTTTATCAAAATAAGTAAGCAATTTTACCTTTTTAATTTGCCTCAAAATTCCTACTTGTGTTTGTAGACAAAGCGAATAGATATGTAAATTGATTAAACTGTGACGTACCATCCTGTGATTTTGCACCGTGATCCTAAATTATTTGGATAGTGATAATAAAAATACTTTAGTGATCTGCTTTTCACATGAGATCTATGCGTTCTGTAGATCTTAAGTTTACACTTATGCATGGCTATAGCAGTGATTATAAAGTAGAGGAAACACATCAGAATTATTTTATACTTAAAGATAGTATTGAAAGGTTACAAGGTAGGGTGTGTGGGCCCTGGTAAGACAGGTATAAGAAATGCTAAAGTTGAATGGATCTCAGAATTGAGAACAGCAGGAATAGAGCCACTCCCTACCTGCCTCTACCGACTCTGGATCATGTAACCTCAACACCTCATAGAGGACCACAGACACCGACTGGGTCCTCAGGCTAGTGAGGTATATAGATAGCACCAAGCCAATGAGCTTCCCTTCCTGGGTATTCCTTCCACAAAAGGTATTTAATCCTTGGTTCACCCTGAATAAATTGTATGAATTCCCATCTACCATCAAACAAATCAGTATGAACAAGCAAGGACCGGCTCAGAGAACTGCTACATTAAGGATCGCTGCTGAGGGGAAGGCCTAAAGATCAGTGTCAAAGGAGGTATTCTCTGCACTCACTCAGAATCATACCTTCCTGGCTGGTGTGGACACCCTAAGGGGAAGCATGGACCCTGACCTTCCCAGACTTTGTTCTACCTCCCGAGAGTGGTATGCCCTTGGCACCCCACACACCCCTGGCAGAGAGGAGGAACGCACAAGGACATGGAGCATGAATCTGTCTTATTAAACATGAATTCATAGCTGTTTCAAGATAGTCTTTGTTACAATACACATTCTATCTTTTCACATGTCTTGTAAATCCTGCTTGGGTCCTCACTGCTCTGGGCTGCCTGCTATTGAACCTGGTAGCCATGGTTTAACTAAACTTTTTCAACTGGAAACAGCACTGTGGGTAGTTTCAGGTTACTATAAGAACCTGTCTCACCATTTCACACACACACACACACACACACACACACAGACACACACACACACATACACACACACACACACACACACACACACACACCACATTTCTTCCATAAAATCTGAGAAACCACTGAAACACATGATGAACATATCTGCATGTAGGCAAATAATTTTTGTGGTTGGCTAATATTTTATTCTTTTACACACAGTGTCTATTGGAAGCAAGTTTTTTTTTCTGAAATAAAAGTGCTCTTAATTAGCAAAGAGACAGCGTGTTCTCATGAATGGCTGTGTTCTGAGTCTGCAGAGGGGAGCCCCTAGCTATGCATATATTAATAACTGTTTTATATTTAATGGCTGAGGAGTCCTGCTATTAAAAACTGGGTTCTAGGCTATTTATCATTTATCATTAATGAATCTCTGTAAGTATACATGGTATTTAATGTTAGATGGAATTGTGCCAGATAAATTACCTTCCTTGGGGAGCTGAAAGCAGACCTGCACAGTACTGAGAAGGTGTGGATAGGAGAAGCTGATTAAGGGTTATAAACCTGGCACGGCTTGGCCTAGTGGGTGGATAGGAAGGAGAAATTGAAAGCTGAGAAATGATTTTCAGGCTGTAAAGATGTTCACTAAAGTACAACTAAAACCTGAAAGCAAGGAAAGGTATCAGAAAAGAAGATCCTGGATTCACTATATGATACGACTCTGCCCTGAGCTCTAATATGGCCTTGTGCATCATTCACACTTGGAGCCCTGGGATTGTCTCCCAGTCATAATCTAAGCCAGTATTCTCAGCCATTAGCCTCCTCAGAATAAGAGGGAAAACTGACCTGCAGAATGCTAGTCTGTACACACAGGAAAGCTTAGCCAGCTGGGTTAATGCTCTGAATATGCATTTCTAGAAAGTTCTTGAGAATTTGTCTGGGGCTCTGTATTTTTGAGACCCATCTGGGACTCTGCTGTTGGATCCAGCTCCTGTCCCTCTGGTCCTCCAGCTTCAGCATGGAGCCAGTGCTAATTTGTTTCTTTATCTGGCAACAGCTGAATGCTGTCTTTCCTTTTCTAGGAATTTCCTCCAGAGTGAGTTTTATCTTCCAAATGTAGGGACACAAGTTGGACATGCATGCTGTTGAAGGTCACTATGGTACTGTTTGAACTAAAACCCCAGAAGGAACACAATGACTTTAGTTGATTATTTGATTAGTAATTTGTGTGGATTATTTGTTTCTTTGATTGTGAGAGCATTTTCCTCTCTGGTAACAACATAGCTTTTTATAATAAAGCTCTGTTAAAACAATGTTTACTATCATGTATTAATTGAGCATATAGCATAATCACACAGTAAAAACATAATCTGTGTTTGTCATTACTTCTTACCTACTCTTTCTAACATACACAATTTTCTCAAGTGAGGAGCACCATATAGATAATAAAATCCAATTGCTATGAGTGTCATGAGTAGGATAAAGAGTTAGAATCTACACACCTTTAATTACAGCTACTCTCTTGGCTGAGGCAGGATTGAGAGCTATCTACTTCAAATGAGGGAAAAGAGAGCAAGAATGAGGGATGGAGAGAGACAGAAACAGACAGAGAGGAAGCAAGCAAAGGAAAGGAAGGAGGAAGGGAAGGAGGTGGAGCACACACTTGTAAGTTCCTCAGCCCAAAGGTTGATGCAGAAGATCACGAGTTTAAGGAAACTATATTGCATGTACTGAGACTCTGTCTCAAAAAATGTCAAAATGTGTATGCAATATAAACAACTGTTGCAGGAAGAGAAACAGCATTTTATTTTCAGGGCAGCATAGAATAATGTAATGACAGTGAACAGCATACACCTGACTCTCTAAGCCTTACTGTGTACACACATTACATTCTCTAATTTAAATCTCACAGCAGTATTAAAACAAGGATCCTCATCTCACAGATGTGGGATTGAGTCAACAAGAAAGAAGGAACTTACCTAGTCATACGTCTGTAGAGGGGAGAGGATAAGCCCCATTGTTAGGTATTACGAAAGATTAGTATCTTAGTTGATTCACTGGAATTTTGAAATGACTTTTAAGTTGCAAATTTATAAATTTACGGGATTTATAGTGCAAAAAAATATTTCACATTTGGAATACACTAACCCTTCCTTTATGAACATAGATACCTTTCATTAAAAATGTTTAATAAAAACCAATAGATTAAAAAGTAAAAAAAAAAGGGCTGTGAGATGGCTCAGTGGGTAAGAGCACCCGACTGCTCTTCCAAAGGTCCGGAGTTCAAATCCCAGCAACCACATGGCAGCTCATAACCATCCGTAACAAGATCTGACGCCCTCTTCTGGAGTGTCTGAAGACAGCTACAGTGTACTTACATATAATAAATAAATAAATAAATCTAAAAAAAAAAGGTAAAAAAAAGTAAAAAAAAATATAATCAAAAAATTTAAGACAGAAATTATATAAATTATTTGTTGATTCTAATACACTAACCAGAATCATAAAATGCATGGGCATAAATATATAGTTTCAAAATATTGGTTGCATCTGAAGAAATGGAGGTAGCAAATGAGATCAGGCAGCCTGAACTATATAAAACAGTAGTCCTCCTCCTGTGGGTCATGACTCCTTTGGCAAAGCTCCATCTCTAAAAATATTTGCATTATGATTCATAACAGCAGCAAAATTACAGATATAAAGTAGCAACAAAATGAATTTTATCTTTGAGTGCCACCACAACTTGAAGAACTGTATTAAGAGTCACAGAATTAAGAACAGTTGGTGTTGAAGTAAATCTCCTCCCAAATACGCCCCGGCAATGAAAACACAACACAGTTAATATGCATACAAGCTGTGTGCCTAGATTGGGCAGATCTACCGCTACACTACCATCTTCCACCTCTATGAGACCCCTAAGAACTTGCGGTTTCTCCATGCCCTGTACTTCTGCTCTGCTTCTCTCTCCCACCTCCTGCTCCACCTTCCCTTTTATCTGCCCAATCATCAGCTCTCCTTTATTTTACAAATTAAGGTGGGAAGCAGGTTTACAGGATGTCACCTTTGTGCTGACTCACTCCTTGTTGGCAGCCACTCACAGGGGAATAGAATTAACATCAAATATAATTAGCCCCAGGGGCATCCACAACAGGTTGGGAACTACTGGTAAAAGAGATATTTTATTACAGTTAGATTGACAAATATGAACCAGGGGCTGGAGAGAGCACTGACTGTTCTTCCAGAGGACCCAGGTTTGGTTCTTACTTACCAAATCCAGTCCCTGCATCACAGCTCACAACCTTGGAACTCCAGTCCCAAAGGATCCTATCCCCTCTCCCTGCTTCTGCTGACCCTGTATGCACATGCTGCACAGACAGACATGCAAACAAAACAAATATACCAATAAAATAAGAACAAGGGAAAAAAAGAAATTTAACACCACATGTACAAATGTTTTTAACTCTTAAAATATGGAAGTTATGTGAAAGAGTTTCTCTTTACACTTCCAAATTTAAATTTTGTTTGTATGTGTGATGAAAAACAACAAAGTTTGTAAACAACTCTCATAGCAAATGAAGAAACATTTCATGACAGGCAAGCTGTAATTCTCAGCTGCCTTTTTCTTTTTCAATTCCTAAAGTTATTTTATTTTCCCTTTATTAAAAGCTATTTTCCCATATAATATATCCTAATTACAGTTGCCCATCCCTCTACTCTAGCTCCTGCCAATATTCATTCATCCAGATCCAGGCCCTTTTTGTCTTTCAGTAGAAAAGAGCGGGCTTCTAAGAGAGAACAATAAAACATGACAAAATAAATACAGTAAGAAAAAACAAAAGCCATTACATCAGAGTTGAACAGGGCAAGCCAACAGAAGGAAAGGAGCCTCAAGAGAAGACACAGAGGTTTTTCTTTCTTCATGAGAAGTATGACTACTCTGACATTGCACTTTCTGAAGAGGCGACCCTAAAATCTTTTGGAACGCTGTCAGGGATCAGAGCCCACACCACTCCTGGCCTTTCTGGCCTCTGGAAAGAAGGAAGCTGCCGAGAAGCCTAAAGACGTTCCTAACTCTAAGCCAAGGATAAACTATCATTTTCTTTTTTAAAACTCTTAACAGCCTACAAAATTTCTGCCTCCCGTTCTCATAGTTTCCTCTCTGAAGAACCCTAATTGCCATCATAGAATAGGGATGCTGGCCAGTATGACTTCTACCAACTAAATGAGGATATCACGGAGTTCCGGTCCATAGACCAACTTAAAGGACATCACCAAACATTTCTCAGTGGTTTCATTTGTGTAACTTCCAGATGTAGGGATGAAAGGAAGTCATTGGTAGGTGTCTGGAAAGGAAAAATATAGCTAGATTGTATTAGAGGAACAGAAGAAGCCAAAACATGATTTTGTTTTGAAACAATCAAAGCCCATTGAAATCTCTCAACAGGCTCTCAAAAGCACTTATCCAGTTGGCTCCTCCTTATTTTAACTCTGACCTCGAGGGCTGTTTTTGTGAGTGATGAAACCAGGATCTAATTTCAGGCACTTTGCTAGATGCTTTGGTGGCAAGAATCACACTATGAGGTCCCTCCCAGATGGTTTACAGAGAAGAGGAGAGAATTTAACTGTCTTTGAATTTTTAGATTAAAACAATAAGGGGCATGTCTTTCTTGGCGGCAGGGTTTGTTGCACTGTTGAATTGAGGCCAATGAATGAGTACCATTTTTATTATGAAGGAGAAAATCATTATGGAAATAAATTTCTAAATTGTACAGCTTATGGGTGTAAGTATTGGGAGTATGTCCCGTAGGGCTGATAAAGAAATATACTAATCACTGTAGTGTTTGGTTATACCTTCCTGTTGGGCATTTCATGTAACTATGATTTCTACTATCATGGCTAGTGGACAGTGTAGTCTTCAGGGTGCTTTGAGATTATGAGGAATTTCTGAATCCTTAGCCTTCCTTTTACCAGTTGTTCCATCTAGGAAGAACCAAAGAAATTGTTCTCCATACTGATCCTTCTCTTTGTAGACTAGACCAGTCGATGATGGTTTATGTCCTCTCCAAACAAGAGGACAGATGATCCACCATAGCTAAGGACATTTCAAGAGATAGCTTGGGTGTGCCTGGAACCTAGTGGGCTTTGTAGGGCAAGGACAAAAATACTGTTTCATAATTCCTTTGTCCATATGAGTATATGCCTCCCAGTGTGATTGCTGATCATATGGGTCAGTTATAGCAGTCTGGCATTTTTAATTTCTATGCAATAATTAGACAAAGTTTGGACAAAACCCAAGGACTTTTAAATAAACCTTGATGAGCGATTTACATTTGTTCTTTAAGCCAGTACTTGTAACTACTATCAAAAGAAGATCAATAACTGTTGATTTACATACAAGTTTGATATCAATGTGTTGAACTTTGACCCTAGAACTTTTAATATATCTATATATATTTCTTTCTTTTCTAAGAATGCAATTTTAACAACTGCTTCTATAGCCAAAGAAATATTTAATATTCTGAGTTATACAGCCATTTTCATGTGGGAAAACTTTTTAGTCATTAAAGTGCTAATTGAATTGTGAATTGGCAAGATGGTAATGTCTTATGAAATATATTCCAAACTTATTTGACCACAGAAGCATTTAACTTTTTATAATGAAATATCTATTAACATTTTGTGGATATTTTGAGAAATCCTGTTAAACATCATAACACTTACTTTTCCATAATTGTTTTATATAATTTAACTTAATTTTGCTGATTACATTTTCCATCTCCTTGATGTCAGGACCTATGTTTTATTCTTCTTAGATAGTATTACTTTGATGGTTTGTTTGATTTTTTTTCTTAGAAATTAATTTATAGTTCATGGTGTTAAGTATAGATCGGGGTGGGAGGCTATAATAAGGTTAATTCTACAGTTTTAAAGGGGTCTGAAAGAAAAGATACAAAGAAAATTAAGATTAATTTTAAGACTCCATTTTTTTCAGATAAGTGCAGTGTATTTGCTCTAAAATATTTTCAGAATCAGCATATGGGCATTCATACACACACACACACACACACACACACACACACACACACACACACACACACACGTGTATATATAATTAACCAAAGAGTAGGGAATGTTGAAAAATGAGATCTTTGTAAAGTATAGAAGTTGGATGTGATCCAGTGTGTAAGATTTCTCAGAATTAAATCATTAGTAATTTCTCAGAGTAAATATATCAATCTCTTAAAATTACATTAAGCAGAAATCCAATCCACAGGATTACCCAAGAAACCAACTCATTTGAGAGTTTGCATCATTAGGTAAGTCACAAATTCCTTGATCAGCAAAGATAATTTTTATATAACAAGCAGAATAAAGAGAATCAATTAATATGAGAGTTTCTCAAGCAATTTAAGGTTAGAAGTGAGTTTCCTTAATTTTCTTCCTGTAATCATATGAACAGTAACCTCACATGGAAATAAATCCAAGCAAAATCTTAAGTGCCTTAGAGCTGTAACACCTACAGACTGAGCACATTAGCACGTGTGCATGGGCACGCTCTAGAAAGGCCCTGTGAGATTTGCATTCCAAAACCACAACTCTGCCATTTTATAGTGGGTCAAATTCTGCTGTGATTTGTTTAAGAAAAAAACATTTGGCTCTAATTAAGGTTTTCATTTTGTAATAAATATAACATTCATTTTGTAATAAATATAACAGTCCTGAAAAAATGTTTGGCAGACTTGTTGGGGGGGGGGGGAGGAAAGTAAGAGACTGGAGAGATGCCTCAGTGGTTAAGAGAACATACTGCTCTCACAGAGGACTCTTGTTCAGTTCCCAGCACCCCTGTAGAAGGGTAACAACTGCTTGTACCTCCAGTTTCAGCAAGTCCACCACCCCCTTCTGATCTTTGAGAGCATTGCACATCCTATCACATATACAAAGTTTGAAATACAAATAAAAATATTTGAAGAGTAAAACAATTGTCTTTTGGAGAAGCATAATTTGTTCATACTTAATATTTCATTTAAAATTCAATTTTGTGCCTCTAGTCATTTTTAGGTTATTTGGGAATCCTGAATTTTCTATAGAAAATTAATAATAATATAAAAAATAATTTCAGTTTTCAGGCCCATTGGGATATAATATTGAGTTTTTCCTACAATCCTTCTTCATATATCCAGAAAGTTGTAATTAATTTTAATCCTTTTGATTATTTTGATCTAAATAATATATCAGTATCAACAATTACCTTATCAAGTTTTATTATATGTTGATATTTATCAGGAACTTTGGTGATAAAATGACAGGAGTGGGTGGGTTGGGGAGCAGGGCAGGGGGAAGGTATAGGGGACTTTAAGGGATAGCATTTGAAATGTAAATGAAGAAAATATCTAATAAAAATGACAGAAATAAAAAATAAAATAAAATAAAATAAAAAGCAGGCATGGAGAAGGAGGATGTATTGCTTGTTTTACATGTTTCTGGTAACATTAGACTGCCCTCTTTGTTTCGTGTTCCCACTACTCATGGTAAAGTTATAATTAAGAGTTGCTTGAAAGTTTCTACAGCTACAGAAACTCATGTTTGTAAATACACTGCTGCACTTAAGCAATGTTCCAGGGAGCTATCCCTCTTTTCTAAATAACTCTCTTTATCTCCAGTTAAGATAAGTGAAGTCCATTCTGAAGGTTAACATATGAAGTGGCTAACTGTGACCTCCCTAACAAAGACAATGTCACAGACATTTCACATTATTGTAATGAAGTGGAGTAATCTGTGATGATAGAAATGAACTAGAATATGAATTAATAAAGTTATGTTAATATAACTGAGAATGTGGGATTTAGTTTGGGTAATACTTTCCTAGAGAAAGACATTTTATAAATTATTTTATGTACAGGAGCAAGCATGAATCTCTAAAATTTTAGATCACTGTAAATCTAAACTGTGCTATTATCTGTGAATACATACTATAGACATTTTTTGTTCCTGTATGGAGGGTTTCCTTGAACAACGAATGGGAAAAAGATGGACACACACAGGCACAGACACACACACACTATAAACTTTGTATAGGACAGGAAAACAGAATTAAGAGTGTCTTCGATATTGGTAAGCATACATGTATTAGCTAATGTAGTTCATGTGACTCTACTTTAGGAACAACTTCTCTGGGTCATATTGTTTGGTAGATATCATGAGGCTGCAGTCATCTATCACTCACACAGCTGAGTGTTTCATTTGGCTGGGATGAGCTACCTTAATCATATAGTGAACAATGGACATTGGTTCTTAGTAGCAGTCCTCAGTACTCCATCATACAGGCCATGGGATTGGGGAACTGAGTCCCGCTTCCCACTACTATTGTATTCTTCAAGAAAGAGTAATATGAGGGAACAAGGAAGGAACTGTGAGTTAGTCTGGAAAGTCACACTCACTGTACATTTTATATTAAATGTAGAAGTCGTCATTGATCATTAAGTGAGTTCACTATGGTGGGAATCCTTGAGAGAGGCCACCCATAGAGGTCTTCACCCCACCCTCCATATCTATCACTAATCTAGAAGATGCCCCACAGACTCAACTACAGCAAAATCTAATGGAGACATTTTTTTCAATTGAAGTGTCCTCTTCCCCGGTGACCCTGGCTTATGATATGTTGATAAATACTAATTAGCACATAATCCATGACAATATTGGAGCTCCATCAAGGCAGACCTGATGTAGTCATAGAATTTACTTCCTGGGCTAAATTTGCTAAGGATGGAAGATGAAGATAATTGATGTTATGCTGCACTGTTAGTTTGATAGCCATTATAAACTAGACTAAAATTTTGTGCAGTGCTTAGATTTTCTAAGGGTGATTCAAAAGTTTGGTAAAAGGAGCTATTTTCAGAAGTGTTACAACAGTTTATGGAAAAGAACAAACAGAAGGTGAGAGTGCTATGGTCAGTTGCTGTTAGGGACAGGGGAAAGAGGAGGTATAAATCTGGAGGCAACTACACATCACTTAGCAAAGTTACATCTTTCAATAGAGTGATGTAGTCAATCAGAGGCAACCTGCAAAGGAGATCTAAGACTAAGACATTAAGTACTTTAAGGTCATTTGCACTTCACGTTTAACCCGAACATAGTGTCAGACTCATTTGGAATCTCACCTGTGTGTTTCAGACAAATACCAGGGTATAGATTAGGGTGTGAGATGTGAATCTGGAAAAGGTCCTAAGGAGATTCCCAGTACAAAAGTGAAGTTATGATTGTCAGGGACCTTGCTGAAATATAGACTTTTGTTTTGTTTTAGTATTATAGTTTCAAAATTAAATCTGAAAATAGTATTTTCATGTCTGGAACTGGATCCCAGGACTGGAACCATCACTGCACTATTCAGCTTTGGCAGGTGAAGCAGCCTCTGTGAGCCACAGTTGTGACTGAAGAATCATGGTCTTCGTTCAGTGCTTCATGGTTAGGAATGATGGACACGGGTGAGCACTTGAACCTGGGCCTGGTGCATTTAAAGCATTACACAGCTTTACATTATTGATTTTACTGCATACAGCATTGTGTAATTGTTTACCATTTTAGGACCAATAATGTACATTGGATGAGGTTGGATTCCTGTTGTCAATGATTATTTTCAGTATCCCTTTGGCATTTGACTATGACCCTGGAATAAATACCTAAATGCCAATAAATGAATGGAGACTCTTAGGGCCTTCACTTTCAACAGAGCAAAGTGGGAAACATTCTTTTGCATGCCATCAAAACAACCAGAATGGCATGCATTTTTTTTTTCTCTCTGCTCAAGAGGACTGACTGTATTGACCCTGTGTGATTTAAATTTGTGATGGAAGAATTTAGTCAACTGCTTCTGCCCCCTCCACTAAATGAATTCCTTGAGGAACCATGTATCAAATGTGCTTATTGCACAGAATGGGAGAAGCTGAAATGAATCTTTGACTTGGAACAATGCCTGTTCTTGAGAAATATTATCTAATTAAGCAATTTTCCAATAAAGTAGGCATTTAAATTTTCACAGGAACCAGGAAACAGCCACAATGATGTTTAAAACTGGCAATGGTGAATCACTTTACAGTTTACCAAAGGCCTTTATTTTATTGGCTCAATGATTTTCAAACTGGTATTAGTCACAGAACATTACATGTGTATATATGTGCAATGCTTTTGCTAATTATATAATGTATATAATGCAAGCAAGGAGCTTTCTCTCTAAGCTCATTCAGTTAGCCCTCTTTCTCTCTCTTGATCTGACTTTTGAACAGCAGTCCTGAGAGTCTTAGGGTAAAAGTTGCTTTATTATCATCTTTCTGAATCCTGTCTCTTCCTTGTGTGTAGGCACAGACATCCCATTGCCTTTCGCATTTGTTTTTCAATGTAGAGTGGACTTCTGGGCTGTCTTCTGTAGTGTGGAGGAAGTCATCTAATGCATGATGAACATTAAGGCACACCAGGGGCACTTGAGAGGTCCTTTGTCATCTTCATCTCCAGGTCTCAGGAACATCATGCTTGAAGCTTGATGTGAATGAACTCCATTGCTGAGTCGGGGCACCTTAGGCTTTCAGGTTTCCCAATCCAACATCAAATGTTTCACTGATGTAAAAATTGGTGAATATTACTTCTTAGATGACTGTAGAGAGATGAAAGAGCTTTTAGGAAGTTATTTTGGGGTTTATAATTCAAGTCTCATCCTTACTACTCAATCTTTATATATAAAAGTACAGTAATCTCCAATTGCATTTGCATATTTGCATACCATTTTCCCCCTGACTCATCTATTTATTGAACACTTCTTGCATGCTAGGTGATCCATCTCTTTTTAAACTCACCTAATGATTATTTAATATTTGTATTCCCTTCCCAGTCAGGGTCTTACTATGTGATAGAAGTAGCTTCAAACTCACTTTCATTCCTCCTCTACTTCTTAAATTCTAGGATGGGACCAGAAAACTCAGCAAAAGTCAAAATGTATTGTTGTGCCAAAGAAACCAAGTATGGCCTGAACAGCTGTAGTAGAACTGATGTTAGCAGCTACCCATAGACACAGCTTTTAATTATGAACTCAAGCACTTGTTCCAGCCTTACATATTTCAGCTCTGTAAATTATCATAAAGTGTAATAAAAGCAAGAATTGTGAATGTCAAGAGTCACCATAGGTGTCTATAAAAATTGTAAAAGTAAAGGGCAACCTAGATTTTCACGCTATTTGCCTGTTCCAACTCCATTTTGCTTAGAGTCTTAGGAGACACACATGGTCTTGTGGATGCTCCTTGTGAATGGTAGTGATGTAACAAAGGGATTGGCTTGTATTAGGCTTCTGAGGAAGAAAGGGTGGACTCAGACTTCAAGGCGCCTTGAAGATAAAACATAGGAGAACTGACGACACTACATTTTGATGGCTTGATCACTCTGCTTGTACCTTGTGATAATGTCTGCCTAAGATAATTCACGGCCTCCAGGAAGACAGCATTCTACTCTCTTCACACTCAAATGTACCTGAGATGCCCATGTTGCTGATTGCTGCTTATCATTCGCATATCAGATCAAACATCACCACTTATGGAAAGCACCTTCCACAGGACCTTCCCTCTCTAAATTGTCCTTTTAATTTCATTATTCTTACTCTTATTATTATTATTATTGTATACACCTTACATCTTGATTTCTGCTCCCCTCCTCCCAGTCTACCCTCACATTCACACACTCCCCTCTCCCTATTACCCCTGTCTTAATCAGGGTTTCTATTCCTGGACAAAACCTCATGACCAAGAAGCAAGTTGAGGAGGAAAGGGTTATTCAGCTTGCATTTCCACATTGCTATTCATCACTGAAGGAAGTCAGGACTGGAACTCAAGCAGGTCAGGAAGCAATAGCTGATGCAGAGGCCATGGAGGGATGTTCTTTATTGGCTTGCTTCCCTTGGCTTGCTCAACCTGCTCTCTTAGAGAACCCAAGACTACCAGCCTAGGAATGGTCCCACTCACATGGGACCTTCCCCCGCTTGATCACTAATTGAGAAAATGCCCTTATTTTTATTCTTATAAGCTTATTCTTCTGGAGACAGTTCCCCAACTGAAGCTCCTTTCTCTGTGATAACTCCAGCCTATGTCAGGTTGACACAAAACTAGCCAGTACACCCCCTTTCTCATTCTCAGCCATTATGCCCTTGCCCTGCCATATTGATTCTATGTGGGGATAGGCACACCATCTCCCACTGAGGCTAGATAAGGCATCCCAGTTAGGGGAATGTATTCCACAGACAGGCAACAGTTTTAGGGACAGGCCCCACTTTAGTTATTGGAGGACCCACATAAAGACAGAGCTGTAAATCTGCTACATATGCGTGTGGGGGCCTAGAGTCCAGCCCATGAATACTCTTTTGTTGGTGATTCAGTCTCTGAAAACCCTCAGTGGTTCAGATGGGTTGTCACTGTTGGTCTTCCTGTGGAGTTGCTATTCTCCTCAGGACCTTCAATCCTTCCCCTAACTCTTCTATTTAGTGAAAGGATGGCCTTATCTGGCATCAATGGGAGGAGAGGCCCTTGGTCCTATAGAGGCTTGATTCCTCAGTATAGGGGGATGCTGGAATAGTAAGGCAGGAGTAGGTGGGGAGCACCATCTTAGAGGCAAAGGGGAGGGAAATGGGATGGGAGGTTTGTAGAGGGGAGATCTGGAATGGGGACAACATTTGAAATGTAAATAAATAAAATAAGCAATAAAAATTAATGAGTCCTCAGGCTCCACCCGATGTTTGATTGTTGACCTCTGCATCAGTTTCAGTCAGTTGCTGGGTGGAGCCTCTCAGAGGAGAGTTGTACTAGGCTCATCTACAAGCAGAACAAAATAACATTAATAGTGTTAGGGATTGTTGCTTACCCATGGGAGGGTCTCAACTTGAGGCAGTTATTGGTTGACCATTCCTTCAGTCTCTGCTCCATCTTTATCCCTGCATTTCTTGTAGACAGAACAAATTTTGAGTCAAAGTTTTTGTGGGTGTGTGATGTTGTTACTCCACTGGGGTCTTGTGTGGTTACAGGAGGTAGCCCCTTCCGTTTCCATATCCCAACTGCTCAGCTAAAGTCACCCTCATAGATGCCTGTATTCCCCATCCCAGGTCTCTCGAATGCCCCAGAGATGCCCCTAAGCACCTACCACCATGAGCTACAGATTTCTATTCATGTTTCAGGCCCTCTGGCCCTCTCTCTGCAGACCTGATCCTGAACCTCTCCATTCCCCTCCCCATCCCCTGTTTCTATCCCTTCTCCCACCCATTTCCCATCCTCCATCTACTTACTATGACTATTTTATTCCCCCTTCTAAGTGAGATTCAAGCATCCCTGCTTGGGCTTTCCTTCTGGTTTAGCTTCTTTGGGTCTGTGAAGTATAGCATAAGTATCCTCTACTTTATGGCTAATATCAACTTACAACTGAGTCCATGCCAGGCATGTCCTTTTGGGTCTGGGTTATCTTACTCAGCATATTTTCTAGTTTCATCCATTTGCCTGTAAAATTTATGATGTCCTGGTTTTTAATAGCTGAATAGTAGTATCCTATTGTGTAAATGAACCACTTTTTCTGTATTCATTCTTCATTAGAGGGGCATCTGAGGTGTTTCCATTATCTGGATATAATGAATAAACGTGCTGTGGACATAGTGGAGCACATGTTCTTCTGCTATGGTCGAGCATCTCTTGAGTGTAAGCCCAGGAGCTAGGTCTTCAGGTCAAACTTTTCCCAATTTTCGGAAAAACCGCCAGATTGATTTCATGACAAGTTGCGTGAGTTTTCACTCCCACCAGCAGTGAAGCAGTGTTTCTCTTTCTTATATTCTTGCCAGTATGTGCTGTCACTTGAAACTTTGATCTTAGCCATTCTGATAGGTGTAAGATGCAGTCTTAGGGTCATTTTTATTTGCATTTTCCTGATGACTAAGGATATTGAACACGTCTTTAAGTGCTTCTAGGCAATTTGAGATTTCTTTGTTGAGATTTCTCTGATTAGCTTTGTACCCCATTTTCAAATTGGGTTGTTTGGATTGTTTGTGTCTCGCTTATTGGTTTATTTATACATTTTAGATATTAGACGTCTGTTGGGTGTACAGTTTGTGAAAATCATTCCCTAATCTATAGACTGCTGTTTTGTCCTATTGACAGTATCCTTTGCTTTACAGAGACTTTTCAATTTCAAGAGGTCTCATTTATCAATTGTTGATCATAGAGCCTGAGCCATTGGTGTTCTATTCAGGAAATTGTCTCTTGTACAAACATGTTCAGAGTTACTTACCATTTTCTTTTATTGGATTTATTCGATCTGGTATTATGTTCTTTGATCTACTTGGACTTGAGATTTTTGTAAGGTGATAAATATGAATCAGTTTGCATTCTTCTACATGCAGACATTCAGTTAGACCAGAAACAGTTATTGGATTTGCTTTCTTTTTTTGCATTGTATGCTTTGGATTCTTTGCCGACATTCAAGTGTCCATAGGTGTGTAGATTTATTTCTGAGTCTTTGATTCCATTCCATCGATCCACCTGTCTACTTGTACCTGTCTACCTTGCAGGTTTTATTACTGTTCTGTGTGGTACATCTTGAGATCAGCAATGATTCACAAGTTCTTTTATTGTTAAGTATACTTCAAGTATTATACTGATTATGTAGTGAGAGAGTGGGAAGTTTTGTTTGTCCCTCATTTTACTGTGATTGCTTTTAAGTCCCTATACATTTAATTTATGTTGGTTATTGGATTGCTGTATCTTGCTTTGATTTGGATTGCAAGAATTTTTTGAGTATTTTTACATCAAAGTTCATAAGAGAAATTAGTCTGAAAATCTTTCTTTGTTGGGTGTTTGTATGGTTTAGGCATCAGGCTGAGTGGCTTCATAGAATGAGTTAGGTAGTGTTCCTTGTGTTTCTATTTTGTGGGATAGTTTGAGGAATATTAATATTAGATGTTCTTTGAAAGAATTCTCCACTAATACCATCTTGTCCTAGGCTTTTTTGGTTGGGAGACTTTTATGATTACTTCTGTTTCCTTAAGTGTTAAAGTACTGGCTAGATAGCTTACCTGGTCTTGATTTAACTTTGGTATTTGTCTAGGAAATCATAAATTTCATTTAGATTTTTGAATTTTGTGGAGTACAAACTTTTGAAGTAAGATCTAATGATTTCTTCAGTATCTGTTGGTATATCTCTCTTTTATCTCTGATTTTTAAATTTGGATACTGTTTTGATGCCTTTTTGTTAGTTTGGCTAAGGGTTTGTCTACTCTCTTGATTGTTTCAAAGAACCAGCTGGTTCTTTGGTTTTGTTGATTCTGTCTATTGTTCTCTTTGTTCAATTGATTGATTTTAGCCATAACTTTGATTATTTCCTCCTGTCTACTTCACTTGGGTGTGTTTGTTTCTTTTTTGTTCTAGAACTCTCAGGTTGCTGTTAAATTGCTATTATTAGATCTCTGCAGTTTCTTTATGGAGGCACTTAGTGCTGTGGCCTTTTCCTCAGCGCTGCTCTCATTGTGTCCCATAGGTTTGGGTTTGGTGTTCCCTCATGTCCATTAAATTTAAGAAAGTCTTTGATTTCTTTATTATTTCTTTGACTCTGTGGTCATTGTGTATCGAGTTGTTCAGATTCTATGAGTTTGTTGGCTGTGTGTTGTTTCTGTTGTTGAAGTCAGCTTTAATCTATGTGGTCTGATAAGATACAAGGGGATACTTCAATCTTCTTGTAGACATTGAGACTTGTTTTGTGACTGAATATTTGGTCAATTTTAGAGAAGGTTCCATAAGTGCTGAGAAGAAAGTATATATTTTTTGTGTTTAGATGAAAGTTTCTATAGATATCTGTTAGGTCCATTAGGTTCACAACATCTGTTTGTTTCATTATGTTTCTCTATAGTTTCTGTTTTGATGACCTGTCAATTGGTAAGAGTGGGGTGTTAAGATCTCCCAGTATTAATGTACGGAGCTCAATGTGTGATTTCTTTTATGAGTGTAGGTGCCTTTGAATTTGAAGCATACATGTTCAGAATTGACATATTATCCTGCTAAGCTTTTCATTTGATGAAGATAAGTATCCTTTCTATCTCTTTTGATTACTTTTGGCTGATTTTTGGTTGAAAGTCTAATTTATTAGATCTGAGGATAGCTACTCCAGCTTTTTTCTTTGGTCTGCTTTCTTGGAAAAAAAAAAACACAAACAGTCCGTTACTCTGAGGTAGTATCTATCATTGATTCTAAGGTGTTTCTTTTATGCAGCAGGATAATGAATCCTGTTTTCATACCCACTCTACTAGCCTGTGTCCTTTTATTGGTGAACTGAGTCCACTGATGTTGAGAAATATTAATGATTGATTGTTAGTTCCTGCTATTTTGATGTTCATGGGGTGTGTGTGTGTTCCTCTTGTTAGATGATTAATTTCTTGTGCTTTCTTTGGTGTATTTAACCCTCCTTGTGTTGGAGTTTTCATTCTTATATCCTCTGTAGAGCTGGATTAGTAGAACTATATTGTTTAAATTTGATTTTGTCATCAGATGTCTTAATTTCTCCACCTATGGTGATTGAAAGTTTTGATGGATATAGATGTCTGGACTGTGGTCTCTGCAAGACATTTGTCCAGGCTCTTCTGACTTTTATAGTTGAGAAGTAAGGTGAAATTCTGATAGGTCTGTTTTTATATGTTACTTGTCTTGTTCTCTTTGAGCTTTTAATATTCTTTCTTTGTTTTGTACTTTAATGTCTTGAATGTTAATTGGTAAGTAGGAAGATTTTGTTTTCTGGTACAATCTATTTGGTGTTCTATAAGCTTCTTGTATGTTTATAGCCATCTCTTTTTATAGGTTAGTGAAGTTTTCTTCTGTATTGAAAATATTTTCTGGGCCTTTAGCCTGGGCATGTTCTCCCTTTTCTATTCCTATCACTCTTAGGTTTCATCTTTTCATAGATACAAAATTTCCTGGATATTCTGTGTTAGAAACTCTTTAGATTTGCCATTTTCTTTAATGATGTATCAATTTCATCTATTTTATCTTCTGTGCCTGAGATTCTCTCTTCCATCTCTTGTATTCTGTTTGTGATGCGTGCCTCTGTATTACCTGTTCTCTTTCCTAAGTTTTTCATCTCCATGGTTGCTTCCATTTGTGTGTGTGTGTGTGTGTGTGTGTGTTTCTTTTTATTGCTTCCATTTCCATTGACCAGATCTATTCTTTTTCTTC
Source organism: Mus pahari (assembly GCF_900095145.1). Lineage (NCBI taxonomy): Eukaryota > Metazoa > Chordata > Mammalia > Rodentia > Muridae > Mus > Mus pahari. Next base: position 6,277,946 of record NC_034609.1, read on the forward strand.
ATCAACTTTAGTCTATTTTCCTGTATTTCTTAAAGGGCTCATTTATTTCTTCTTTAAAGGTCTCTATCATCATCATAAGATGAGATTTAAGGCCATACTCATGCTTTATAGGTGTGTTAGAATAGCCAGGGCTTGCTGCAATAGAGCTGGGTTCTGGTGATACCATATTGCACTGGCATTTGTTGATTGTGTTCCTGCATTTGCCTTTAGCCATCTGGTTGTCTCTGGTGTTGGCTGGCCTCCTAGCCCCTGGTGGTAGCAGCCTCTGGGACTGGCTATCCTGGGTGGCAACAGGCAGAGCTCGTTGTCCTTGGTTACAGAGTACGGATCTGCGATTGCAGGAAGAGATGCAGACCAGAAGGTCTAACCTGTCATTTTTAAGAGAACAGAAATCCAGAAGCATTTTCCTCTCTTTAAGCCTAAAATTGCTGATATTTTTACTTATTTATTTTCTGTGGTCTGTTTTGCTTGCTTTGTATATAAATTCCACAGAGAAGAAATTTTATTTCTGTATTACAAACATGTTTGTGTTCCCAAGTTTCAATGTGACATGGAATGGAGTTGGGGGATCTTAAGAAGTTGATTAGATTATAAGAATAGAAGAGTTAGTGAGCTTGTAAAGGAAACTCCAGCGATCTATGAATTAGAAAACAGTTCCCTCGGGAGGCCTTATACGCTGGTATTTTCATTTTGGAATTCCTACCACTCTCCTACCCCCATCCTTGAGAAGTAAATTCCCCACTAAATTGTTTATTTGTTTCTCAGTTTATGATATTTTGCTATGGCAGTCCAAATAAACTCAGTCATTGTCTTTGTTCCCTTGTGTGCTCTTACAATCTGGAATAGTCTCTAGCATATCGAAGACAGTGTACTCATATTTTTTTCATAAGATTCTAAAGCTACTGAAATGTTCTCTCATAGAAAAAAATTTCAGCCACATACTATATCAAATGTAGTTTATCAAAAATTCTTAAAAACACTTCAAGTTTTATAATATATACTATATGAAAATTTAAAAATTATTCAAGAATTTTGTTTTTCCTTTAAATAAATTTTAATTCATTGATGATTTCATAAATGCATATAATGACTAAAAATTGTATTCACCCTTTTTTCATACTCCTCCTTCCTGTTAAGATCTTTCTTTCTGACAAGTCCTCCTTCTATTATAATGTGTATAACCATTGAATTTAGTTAGAGTTGTTTACATGAGCACAGATGAAAGGTTATTTATTGAAGCAAATTGTCAGTGGCTATACCATTAAAGAGAAGGCCATGCCCTCCTCTAGTAAACAATAACTAACGTTAATCCCTCATAGAAAGATAGATCTTCAGGGCCTTGTCTTTATCTGTAATGTTGATAGGTATAATTTTGTGTTCCTTTTGTGGAGGTCACCTCAATAGCAGTGATTCCATGAGTACAATAGCCATGTAACATTCTCAGATTCTGAGATTTTTTTCTTTCCTTTCCTTTTCTCCTTCCTTCCTTCCTTCCTTCCTTCCTTCCTTCCTTCCTTCCTTCCTTCCTTCCTTCCTTCCTTTTTTCCTTTCTCTCTTTCTCCCTTACTTCCTCCCTTACTCCCCCTCTCTCTTTTGCTGCATATTTATCCATTCTTTAGCTCTTGTATTCTTACTGTAACTCTCTAGTTCTTACATTCCCCTCTTCCATGATATTCCCTGAGCCTTCAACTGGACAAGATAGATGTCTTATTTAGAGCAGGGCAGAGTGGTTTCTTTCAGTTATTCTTTATATTTTGGCAAGGTATAAGTCATCACTCACTGTGACGAGAAGCTTCTTTGATGAAGTCTTAGTGAAACACTAAACTTTAGATATGAGTATTTTGAAGACACTTTAGTAATATGCTCATTTAGCAAAGCAGTAGTAGTATGCTCCCCCCTATGACCTATGACCTTCCCAACCATGGGGTCTTATCTAGGTTTACAGTAAGTGCTAAGTATATACTCCCTTCTTGCAGAGGCAGATAATATTTTGACCAGAAGCCATAGGAAATTAAAAGAAAATCTCATTGGAAAACGCAGGATATTATCTCCACAAGACTCCAAACAATAAAAGCTATTACCATTCTTCTAAGTTGTCCACTTGAAGTTGATGGCATGACCCTATCTCTGAAGATGCTTAGGTCATAGGACATATAAAAATGAAGTGGAAACTGAATTGGAGGTTTTCTTCCTATATTCACAGTGCCAGAAAGGGCTATGTACAATGCTGGTGTAGAAGTCTTCAGTAGTTCTACCCAGCTGTAAAGATCATGAGCTGTAATAACCTGACGACTATGATGTGCCCTTTGGTGCAACAGTTGCAAAGCTATTGTGAAGATAACTAAGCACTTTAGGATCTATTTGAAGCCTTCATGATATGATAGTGCACAAGTCTATTTAAATACCATGTTAAGGTATTATCAACCTTGTTGATTTATGAGTGAGTTTGTCATGTCGTGTTTTCATTTTATCTTTTCCTTTTTAAAAGTGTTTTGCTACAAGGTCCAGTTGGTGACCACCCCACCTTAATCTCCCACATGGTGTTGTTTTCAGGAATGTGTTATCACACCTGGCTCTTTCTTACACTTTTATTAAGGCATAATGAGCATAACTTCTCTTTTAAGAAATATATAATATAAAATAATCAAGAATTGAAACATTCAAAATGGATACTTTGTTCAGATATTTCTTTGAGTTTCCCATGAGAGCTTATGCTTTTGAAATCATGACAAGTATAAAAACGGTAACAATGATGATGCAGGGAAGAGAATATATATAACAAGGAAGAAAAATAAGGGTGTGGTCAATGGCTATCCTTTTCTTTCTTCCCTGAATTTTTACATCTGCTAGAACAAGATCAAAAAGTCCTATTTCTATTATTGGTCACAGACTTTTACAAATTTAGAAAAAAAGGTTATCAACCAATTAAGACATCCTGAAAAAAAATATGAATAAATTGGATTTAATTAAAAACATAAAATTATCCTAATGTTCAATGTTTTGTATATGAGAAGCATATAGATGGGGCTTGACCTATGCCCTGACTCAACATCAGTCATCTGGGATTTATATAAATACTGGTAGAAATGAGGTCTTTTAAATTGTCATATCACAGCCAAGCCTAGTTATCATATACATTGAAATTATTTAAATATTTTTCAATGATTAAATCACTAACCAATTATTACCAGAGATTTTTAAAATTATACTTTTATGATAAATTTAATGCTTCTGTCTTCCTTTAGAGGAAATAAATAGAATTCCAATAAAGTCGTTGTACCTCTTTGTAGCATGATTTGGGCCTCCACTGTTCCTGTCATTCTTAGAATTCCAGGCTTCCAGCTTCTGGTTGAAATAGCTCCTTAAAGTTCTGAGTACTCAAGGCCTTTTGCAGACAAAAGTTCTGAAGAATTCAACATTCTTTCCAAAGAAAATACAGTGAGGTTTGTAACAGTGACCTCTCAGTATTGGCACTTGTATCTGTTCTAATTTCATTTTATTTTTGATGCTATTGCAAATAATCTAAAAAAAAAAGCAAGGATTTTTGGTTTTGTTTGTTTTGATATTTTGGACTGAAATTAATTCCAGGTTACAGCCCATTATTGAGAGAAATCAAGGCAGGAGTTTAAGCAGCCTATTCACACTCCATAGTAGAGAAAGAATAAATAATCCTGCCTGTTTGCTCTTTTGTACTTGTACACATTTAACTTTCTTCATTCATAGAGTCCAGGGCCCACTCCACAAAATGTTGTGTTTCATAGCCATCTGGATGTTCCCAGATCAATCAGGAATCAAGATGACTCCCCCACAGGCCAACATGACCTACATAATTCCTCATTAAGATTCTTTTCCCTGGTGATTCTAGGTAGGGTCTTGTTGACAGTCAAAATCAACCAACACAAAATCTAAATATTCCTTTTAATTCCTTCTAATCATTACTCAGTAACCGTGTATGTTTATTTTCTTTCCCATTGTAATGAAAGGGACGTTTTCTTTTTTTCTAACAATTTGGAGGCATACAGACCATCATGGTGGAGATGATGTAGCTACAGGACGGTGAGATATCTGGTCACATGACAGATACAGTTCCACTGTCAGTAAACAATGAGTAATGAATGCCTGTACCCAGCTTGCTTTCCCCTGTTTATCCAGACTCCAGCCCATGACATGGTGTCACCCACATCTGGACAGGATCCTCTTCCCACCTCAGTTAGCCTAGTGAAGTCCCTCACAGATATTTCAGAAAGTTTTTTTCTGTGAGTCTAGGTCCCACCAAATTGACAGCCAATATTAACCATTATAGCATAATAACAATGTCTCCCAATTCTCACCTGAGAGAGCATCAAAAAACAGCAATTAATGAACAAAGAGTCCATGAATTTGAAGAAGAGCAGAAATAAGTATATGGGAGGGTCTGGAGGGAAGGAAAAGAAGGGAAGGACAAAAGATAATTAAAGGATAATCCCACAAATAAAGAACTACAGAAGTAAAAATAATAAAAACAAATGTCCTTGTTTGGGTGGCAGACTGAATATTCTGATTTAAAGAAAATAAGGACAGTCTAAGCACTGGTATCTTAACATGTTTGATAAGTTATTCTAAGACAGTATTAAAGTTGAGAATTTCTGATGCAAACTACCTGTAGTATCATTTAACTAATAATACAAAGAAGTCTTATTACCTTGGAATCAGGACCTGGTGTTCGTTTGTTTTCAGGTCCTTTCTAGACTCATCTGTAAAGGATTTCCAGAGAGTAAGAATTTGTCTTTTAGACAGAGAATTAGGCAGACCACGTTCTTTCCTTTGATAGTTATTGTAAGACTCCCTCTGCTGAGTTACTAGTCTCTGTATTTCTCACATTATAAAGATCTTAACTTCGTGCTCTGATCTATTGCTAGTGGTTTCATATAAAGTCTCCCATCTTCAAAGGCCACTGGGGAGAGCTGGCATTTGGGGAATTTTGTTCTTTGACTTGAAATTTTTGGATAGAATTGAAAAATGAAAATAAGAGAAAGTTAAAGTGGGAATGGCACTCTGAACAAACCAAAACACACCCTGTGGAACTCATAAAATGAGAACAAAATTTGAAAATTTGAATACAATCCTGCTTTATGGAGGAACAGAAGTGAGATAAGATATTCATTTCTCAGGATTTCAGGACCCAAGTTGCATTCAGTTTGGAACTGACAAGTCTGTCTAAATTGAAAATTGTGTTAGAAAATTTGGACTTAAATTTATTTTTTAAATTTAAATGTATGTTTTCTGGAGACTTAAAAACATTGGTTCTTGCTGACTTGTGAAGTAGGGTAAAATAGAAAAGAGTGGTTTATTGATTTATTAGTGATTTATGTAAAACACTGCTTCTACTATGTATTTGACGAACATGATGTCACTTGATATCCAAAACATGATGACCTGTGGCAATAGTTCAAAGAGTGGGTAGTTTGCTGACTGCCACACATACTTCTATAAAATATTGTTTGCTTGCTTCCATCATACATTTTGGCATTAGAGCATAAAATGAAAGTACACCCTGGACACAGGACCAAGAGCCTTCAGGAGCCATCCTGGCTTCTGTTCCACTGGTGACATCTCTCTTCTGCTCACATTGGTGTCAGTTTATTCCAGAAAGGTTTTCCTAGCACTTGATCATGGCTTATTGGGTGTAGATTAAAGAGGAGTCTGACACACATTTACTTCTCATGCACTAATGCCCACTAACCTTGAATGATAGTTCTTGATACACAAGTGAACTTGAGACTACCACTACAAAAGCATAAGACAAATATAACCTATATAAGCTCTCAATGTGGGACAAACAAAAATAAGGTGTGGCTTTTGCTGGCTACTGCTTGATATATAGTTAATGAAAAGTCATTAGATCATCCCATTATGAACTAAGATAAATTTATTTTCACCTGATTTATCCACATTTTCCTAAGCTGCCCCACACTGATAGAAGTTTTCAAGCTGTATGGAAGTGAAGAGAAGTGGGGTTTTGTTTCATGTTGTTTATTTCATTGACTAAATGAAATGAAATCTTTGCACCACAACTGAATTACATTGATTTAGTTTTTGTTATTGCTGAAATAACTGTGTTTCTGAGCAAATGCAAAAGAAGCCGAAGCAATCTTCTTATGATAAGTTGCCAGATACTGAGGGGACATCTGCAAATTCATAATAGTTATTTATATTTTTTGTCCAAGGAAGCACTGGGTAAGAGCCATTGCTTGCAGGTAGATATTGAGTTGCGGTGGGGTCCTATGTTAGGTTGATTGGAGCTGCTAGTGCATAAATAAGTGAGTAGAGATAAAATTCTAAATCAGACAAAGGCAAAGAGGCAGTTCTGTAGTCTATGTAGGCTAATTAAACATCTAATCAGATTCTTATTAGAAAATATCTTCATGTGGATTATGAGTGCAAGGTGACATAGCAGAGCAACAAATTGGATTGTGTGGGTCTTAAATTTTTCATAAAGAAATCATGGTGTTGAAAGTGTTAGTTTGGCATAGAGAGTGTCAGAGAGCAAACTTGAGATTTTTATTAGATTGCAAATAATTATGTAGAAGTCAGTTTATAGATTATTTTTCTTTTTAAAAATATATGTGGTGTTAGCATGTCACATGTGACAAATTGTACTGCTTCTGTTCCCATTTCCCAATGGGGTTCTCTTATGAGATATGTACTATGTTTCTCCTAGGACACACGACTCTGTTATTCTAGGACACAGAGTCTGCTTTGCTGCAGGCTTTTTGGCATAACCTTGTTTTTCTGACTGGTTTAAGTCCCAGAAAAGAGTGCTCTGGGGAATCTTATTTATGTATTTATAGAAAAGGATCCAGATTCTTTAAAGGGGCCTCCCTTGCCATGCCATTATAAAAATGTTACGCTGTGATGCTTTGTGGGCAAGGGGCTTCTCTGAGAGCTCTAAAATTCTGAGTATCCCTGGCTTGTATCATATCAGATCCCAGTAGTAAATCCTCTGAGCTCTTCCCCTAGTAGTGATAACCAAGAAGGCTCACAGACTTTGCCACTTTTCTGGGAAGCAAAATTGATCTTCATTTGGAACAGCGGATATATTATATCATGAAATCCCATAGTATGTGTGTGTGTGTGCGCGTGCACGCGTGTGCACACACATACATGCATGTCTACATACACATGCATATTTGTTTATTTAACCTAATGACAATTTTTCTCACCCTTGTGCTATAGTTTGACGTACTCGAAGGACATCAAAGAAAGTTTGCACTAGATGGGGTTAAGTAGGTCATGTGGACTTTAATTGGGGGTATTGAGATAGTGGAAAGAAATTGACCTCAACTCTACTGAAACAAAACCCAGAGATTCCATAAACATGGGGGGCAGTTAGTGAAAATGCTGGAGGCTTTTAGGGACACGGTTGCTCAGTGCTAGGTTACTAGACTGTGATATGAAGTGCCTGTGTTTCTTCATCAGTGTCTTTCAGAGGAATGGCTCCAGATCATTGGACAGACTGGATGATAAAGCCAGAAAGAGTTTGGGAGGACATTTGTACTTCCAAGTGGTAGCTAAAGAATAGTAAGGGCTTTTTTTTTTTTGCTTGTTTTTTGTTTTTGTTTTTTGTTTTTAGAGTAAATATAATAGTCCAGATATGTAGTAAGAGAAACCTCTGTTTCAAACTTAGTCCAAATGAGGGACATTGTGAACTTCCTGGGTTATAAATATGCTTATAAACTTAGGTTGAAACTGGATGTACCAGTAAAAACAATAACAACAATAGCATCAACTATGACAACAACAACAACACTGGTTACAACCAGTGTTGTAACCAACACACATTCTCAGCACAGGAAGCCTGTGAGATTTTCAGGTGTTCACTCCTACACTGCTTTACTTGGTCCGATGGTGTCTACCTCTGTCTGCATCTTTTTTTTTTTTTGGAAGGGAAACTCAAGTCTCTCCAATTCTAAGTATTTGCTGCTCTCAGCTAAGGACTGTCATACAATTCCTAAACTGGGATTCATGTTACAGTATTGTAAGCTTTATTTGTAATACTTCAGGCAAGGATTCGAGTAGCTTCTGTATCTTTAACTCCCACCCCCAAGTCCTTACACTGTCACGCAGACAGGACACTACTTGTACCTCGGTTTTTCTGGGTCAGGCAGCATTTTGGCTCTCCTCGAGTGAGTCTTCAGGAAAACGTGAAATATATTCTTCTGTCTATGGCTGTTCCCTGGATCTAACTCACAGAGTTGTAGGTCGCAGCAGGTATTGGCTGGCCCTGGAGTCTAGTGTACTCAACAGTTCATGTCCTAGCAACTTACTCAGCTAATGCTGAGGGTTTGTTTTAAGTGACAGATTGTTGTAAATTCTGGGGATGAAAGAAGAGCAACACATCATTAACATCTTGAGGTAACTCACTGTTTCACGGGGGACAGACCACACTTGAGGCTATGATGCTGTGTGGCTGCTTGTACTTAAAAGCCATGGGAAGAAAAGATGAGAAACACTATAGACATAGGGTCATGAAACGTAAGACTACAATATTAAAAAATATTCAAGAGTGAGCATAGTGTGCAACATCAGATCCAAGAAGGAAGATGTTAGGTGACAGTTTGGAATAGCCAGAAAGCAGGTTTGTCCTTTCTTTTGCCACTGTCCTCCAATGACTGGAATTCCCCTTCTAGCCCCTTGGGTAAAATATCTCAGTTTTTGAAGAAATAATGCTAAAACAGGGGTGAGTTATTAGGACTGTCATTTTCTCATACTAAAACCACAACATAACTTTCAACCCTGTTTAAGGCATTCAGTTCCTGACTTGCCAGGAATCCCCAGAGCGAAGGCTGAGGAGATATGCACTGGCAAGATTCATGTCTGTACCTTCTTGTTCTTTTCCCTCCCAGCTTTGGCATGAGGCTAAGGAAGAGAAGCAAAGGGACTCAGACATCTTTCTTCCTGGTATCCTGCATCTGGGCACATTGCACTGTTTCTAATGCCCAATAGCTGATCTTTCTGTAATGGGATGTCTCTTGAACACTGTGTGAAATGAGGAGATGAAATGCTTGACACTCCCTCTTCCACACTAGCCACTTTTCTAAAAAGCTCCCTTACCTCCTTTATATTCATTACATCTACAGCGGGTGATAGGAGACAAAGACGGCTGTAAGATCATGGATGGATTTATCTTACATCTTAGCCGGCCTGCACTAGAGTGTTTGGCACCTCCTTTTAGAAGATGTGAACATTTGTCACTTGATGTCCTCAATTTTAGGACCTCATCCAAAACTCTTAAGGTGAGAGAAGCTCTTTGCAGAATCTTCTGCTACATGTAAAAGTGCACAATATTTACTGCTTGCATAGTGCTTACATTCACCAATGGCAACAAGCTGCTTTAGATCAAGTCGGATTTTGAACTAGATGTATCTAGCATAAAATCAAACTTTTACACACATTTCAACTGAGCTAATAATAGTTTCTGTATGTGCAGACTGTAACTTACCACTTAATGTTACTGCAGACACAATGAGGACATGGCATGAGAAAGGTCGGTCAACCTCCTTTTGTTGTTTGTGCCTGCAAACAACTTGTAAAGTAGATTCTGCAGGAATTACTTGTAAAATGAGCAATATAGGTAGACATAGGACAATTTCACTTGGAATCATTGAAATTACGTGAAAGACCCTTTTGGTGGTGGTGGTGTTTGGCATTTTTGTTTTTGTTTGGTGGGGGCATTGAATATCATGAGAGAATTTAATATTCTGTCTGAACATAACCCAGGAGATAGGATTTAAATGTAGCAAGATAATTCTTCATCAGCTAAACCTGAAGATCATCTTGCTACGAGCCCATCTTTGCTTCTCTTTAACTAGGACCCACATTTGGTTGGTCTGTAACTACTCTAAGATGATTGTACTAATTGCTAGTATGTTTTGCTTTCTTCCTATGTTCCAAACACTGTGCTTAGCAGTAATTACAGTGTTATATTTTATTCTCAAAAGCTTCATTTATGTTTGAATACATTTTGGAACTGGAAAAGCAAGAAAATACAATGAGCCTTTTACCTCTAGTTATGGTAGGACTTGGGTATTTTGTACAGTTTACAAGTCTAATTTTTTTTGCCTCTGTTTTCCATCTTCAACACAAAATATCATTTTGACCACTTTTATATGCACAATAATTTGATGCTAGCTAAAGTAACACTTCCATGTTTCATTCCATATGATACTATAAAGACAAAATGTTCATGCTATTTTTAGTTTGTCACATGTGTGCTTGAAATTATTAAATTGTCAGAATGGTGATGTTTACATATTTGTCTCTGATTTGTGTCTGATTTGATGGTAGAGTGTTGAGGTTTGTTCTTTCAAGTACTGAAGCATTAACTCATTACTTTTACTGGTAAATGATCTGCTGTGTGCTAGGTCTTCAACCAGTAGACACATCTCTGAATATGGGCTTTTGCTTAACAGAGCTTGTTTCTGTGTTTCTTTTTTGTGAAGATGAACTTAAAACCAATGGGTTTTCTGTATGTAACTACTGATGAGCTGGGGCTCATGAGTGCATGCCAAGGAATGTTCTACAAAGTGCTAGCATTCCTCGCTTCCAAGTAGACAGACACAATCACATTTCTTTTAATGTGTTAGTTTATCTTTTTTCATAGATTCTGCCACAATTTCTTAATTTTTGAAGCCTGATATTTCAATGAGTTTTGTTTGTTTTTTAGCAATATTGGTAAAATTAATATTTTTTATCTATGATTTGTGATTTCCTAGATCTTTATTTCTATTGCTTTTTACATTTTATTAATTTTAATATTTTTGTAGTATTTTAGAAAACTTTTGCTCTATCATTGGCTTTGAAAAATAGTTTTAATGTTATTGTTTCCTTATTGAGAATTTGCTTCAGTAAGGTTTACACCATTCACATATGTGGATATGTATGTGAATATGTAAGTATGTAGTTATGAAAGTCCTATTTTAACTAGATATTTTGCCCTTTCCAATATATTCTGTCTTTTGTTTTAAGTAAGTGAATAATTTAGATAGCATTTGTAATTTGCATGTGACTTTAGATAAGGATAAATCATTTTATTTTTAGAGAGGCATGCTAGCATATTTATTTAATAGTCTACTTCTTCTTTACTTATCTAAATATTTATGCATCTACATATGTGTGAATGTATCTAGAAAGTTCAGGCTCTCTACTCCATTGACCTATGTACCTACCAGTTGTGTAATAGTGCACTGCTCCTGTGTTTGCAAAGATCTCACTGTTCCTGTACTTCATGATTTTTACTGATTATTGATCAGCTACTCTATTTCTTGTAAATAACAAATTGTTTGATCCAATTCTACTTAAAGCCTTCTTAGTATTCCATCTACAATTCTGTTTAATGTACATAATAAGTAGGGGGAAATTATTATTTTTATGATACCACTTCTTCACACTCAATTTCTTACCTATTTGGTTCAGATATTGTTTGATAATTTTAACACAATTATATGGCTGTCTTCATAAATCTCTCTATTTACCAGAGTGTTTTGTTTTACCTTTCGTAATATTTATAAATGCTATAGGTGGTATTTTTTCAATTTATTTTAATGTTTGTTATTGCTTTAGACAGTAAAATGACTACTGTTTATGAAGTTTCTAGGTAAGGTTTTGGACTCAATTATTTCTCCTTTCTTCTCTTGTGGTCTAATTTCTAATTTTCTTTGATCTGTGCTTTATGTTCTTCTTAGAATTTCTACTATGTCTGCATCAGTTTTACTGTATTTTTTTTTATCAAATCTCCTATCTTTTTCTCACAGCTTCTAACATCACTCTATATTTCATTCTTGAGTTTCTGAAGTAATTGGTGTGTCAGCACATCATTTTGGACCTTGATGATGAGTGTCCACTCCCTGTAATGAAATCAGTAGTCTAGAGTGAAGTTATTTGGCTATGCTTGTGTTCATTGAACTGAAGTTCAAATACAATTGCCGTTCTTCAAATTATTTCTTTGGATGATTCTCTCCCTCTAACATTCTTCTTATTCTGGCAACTAGTCACCTACAATGTGCTATTATATTGTGTTGTGTAGTTTTGTTGTTGTGACTTATTATCATTGAGGTTTATTTTACCTCATTGGAAAAACACACAGAGGGGTTTTTTGAGGGACAGCTGCAGATGCCCTGGTGAGGCAGAGAGAAGGAACTGTGAGAGTCTGGAACTGTGAAAGCAGCTCTTGCACTCTCTAGTTGCCGCTCCTGGAAGTTCAACTTTTTCCCGTTGTAAACTGAGAAGTTAGGCACTGTTTTTTAAAAATGATCATGAATTATGTCAAATATGAAGGCATACATAACACAATCTTCCCAGATAGCAGTAAATTGTTTAAAATTTTAAAGTTACATTTATTTATTACTTACTTATTTGATGTGTGTACGGGCATGCAGTGAGTGCATGTGGTGCACGCGCGTGTGTGTGCGTGTGTGTGTGCGTGTGCGTGTGCGTGTGTGTGTGTGTGTGTGTGTGTGTGTGGCCAGAGGCACTGGATCTGCTCATAGCTAGGATTGCTGGTTGGTTGGATACATCTGACCTGGCTACTGAGAACTAGTCTTGGGTTTTCTGCAAAATCAGTGCCCATTCTTAACCGCCAACCTATCTCCCCAGCATCTTTTCCTTTATTCTTGAGGATCCAAGTTAGATCACAGAAGCAATGGAATTTTTTATGTCTTATCCAGCTTCAAAGATCCTGATCATCAGTCTTTTCAAGGTTCAAGAAAGTCCTACCAAATAACTTCTGAAAATGCTTTTTGGCAATATGGACAATTGCAATCCTCTTTTAAAACCAGATGTTAAATATTTTGATTCACTAAATTTACCTCTTTGTCTAATGATTCCAACTCATACCATGTCTTTAGTATTCAAATAGTGAATTCTGGAGCTTGTCTTCTAAATTTCTCTTTGAGTAACACTTTCTAAGTGTGTAGGTCCTTTACAGTGAAAGTTTATGGTCCCTCAGAATCACAGCAGTCCTTATTGTTAAAAGAGCAACATTTGGCATGCTTTGCCTCACTTTTCTCTGCAGGAAGTAGCTTTTGCCTTCATAAGAACGATGTCATCAGGGGAGGCTGACACATCTGAGCTGTAGTTATGTATCACTTAGCGTGGCATTTGTGAGCATTGCTTTATTTTCCTTTAGGGAATAAACCTTGCAAAATTAATACACACACACACACACACACACACACACACACACACACACACACACACATTACAAAATACAATGATCTGGCAACAGCAGCATGACAGGTTTCCTTGAAGCCGAGGATAGAACACGTAAATTGGGGGCGCTTAATATGCACCTTGACTGGAGTTTCATTTGTTTGTTTTCCATTGTAATTACCTTTCCAATTTTCTTCACCAAATAGATGCTGCCAGTCAGCATCCATTTAATCATTCTTCGAATGTATTTTCATTTCCCTAAACGTCAGGTGAGTAGTGGGGAGACATGTATTGATAGCCCTTGAGCTGCTGCATACTTGCCTTTGGCACTGTGCCAAGAATGATTCAGGCTTTCTGTGCAACGACTGAATTGGTGATATTCTCAGGGAAAAATGGGACAACTCCTGGGCAATATCATTGTCTCTGGATAATTTTGAAAAATCAGTAACTGAAATTAAACACACACAGAGAATTTACATTTTAGGGTAGAGCTGTTTACAGGCAACCGAACATGTGCCATAATTACACTCAGAGTTAAAGAATTAAACACGTTGGAATATTCACATTGAAATGTTGTAAGGATTTATCGCTTTCTTTGTAAGCTTCAGAACTCATAATCTTCTGCAGGTCTGAGGTCTTCATCACTACCATACACAGTTTTGTTTCTTTTGAACATGTTAGTATTTTCCAGCTACATGAACATTTTGGGCTGAGGACTCATTTGACTGGATTTCCCAGTGGCTTGACATTACGCATTTGTAGCACAGGTATAGTTGCAGAGGTTGGCTTCATCTGGTACAGTAACTTCAGGAAGTTAGAGCTGTAGTAGCAGCATGAGGCAGTTAATGAAGTACTGGGTAAGCAGAACAGCTTCAGAAGGGCTGTCTGCACAGCTCGAGCGATCACACAGGTATCTGCCTCTGGCTTTTCATGCCTCAGAGCAGTATGAGAAAAAACTGAGCCACCCCTTCCCATAAGTCCCTCCCAACAGCTAATCAGATCTGGGCTGCTCTGATTCTGTTCTTTAAAACCCTATGTACAAAGATCTTGGATTTTTTCCTCTTTGATTTTTCTTTTTTAAAAAACTGTTTTCTATTTTTCTCACCTGTGTCCACATAGAGTGAGGGTAGGGGTTTGTTCTTGGTATTATTATTATTATTTATATTTCATTTATTTTATTTTATTTTGGTTTTCGGAGACAGGGTTTCTCTGTGTAGCCCTGGCTATCCTGGAACTCACTATGTAGACCAGGCTGGTCTAGAACTCAGAAATCCACCTGCCTCTGGCTCCCAAGTGCTGGGATTAAAGGCGTGAGCCACCACTGCCCAGCTTGGTAGTATTATTTTTAATCAATACTACAATTAAGTGATGTTTCATATGATAATATTGAGTACTGACAGGTAAGGCTGTTGATAAGACATTTACATTCTATAATAAGATTAGCACAGTTATCTAATTTAATGAGGTGGAAGCAGGAGTCCTTCAAAGTCATATCTGTTTGACATAGCATAAACACACAAACACACACACACACACACACACACACACTCAACAAAAAGCCACAGTCATGCATTTGCTTTACAAATAACAGAGGTGCTATCTTTACTTCATTGAAGGCTTATGTAAAACAATAGGAAAACAATATTCCAATTAAAAGTGGGGTAAGAAAAAAAAATTCAGAGAAGCGGGAACATTAAGACTTGGAGCTCATTAAATGTATGTGAATGCAAACTTTCCCATAGCCATGGTGGAAATGCAAATTAGAAACCTGCTTTGGAAACATATTTCACAATAAATATTCAAGTGTACATGTGTTTATTCTGTGATCAGCAATTCTGCTAATAAACAGAGCCAGTAGACTTGCATTCATATATTCACAAATATATTTATAGGGATGGGCAAACAGCACTATGCGGTATAGCTAGCAAATGGAAAGTGTCACAGTGGAATTCACAAATACCAAGAACTCACAAGTATAAACTAAGAATGAGAATGGCTATGCAAAGCTGTGTGTGAGCAGGCAGAAAAGAGAAAGGACCAAGGGGCCTCTCTTCCCAATGATGGCCAACTAGGCCATCTTCTGCTACATATGCAGCTAGAGACACGAGCTCTGGGGGTACTGGTTATAGTCTTGCAATCTTTATATGCCCCAGTACAGGGGAATGCCAGGGTCAAGAAGTGGGAGTGGGTGGGTAGGGGAGCAGGGCAGGGTGGGGGGTATAGGGGACTTTCTGGATAGCATTTGAAAAGTAAATGAAGAAAATATCTAATAAAAATGAAAAAAAAAGGAAAAGACACAAGGAAGGAAGGAAGGAAGGAAAGAAGGAAAGAAGGAAAGAAGGAAGGAAAGAAGGAAAGAAGGAAGGAAAGAAGGAAGGAAGACTTAACTGTTATCTGACTAATTTTTCTTTGTGACTAACCAAGAAACATTGATCTCTGAGATGTTTATGTAAATTCAGATTTGGAAACCAGTTAAATGAGTATTGTTTCTGTTGTTTGGAAATGCAGATGCTCAGTCTAAAAGCTGAATCTCTAAAGTTCATTTGATCATTCATTTATTTTGTTTGTTTGTATAAGAACATTTCTGCTTCAGTAAAGTGATCCTGAAAAATGCTTAACTGAAGCCTGGGAACACGCTTGGATTCTTGGGGCTTGGTTCTCTTCTCTGAGGTTTCTAGCCTAAGATCAAAGACTCCTTCATCAAAGTAACTTCATATCTCATTTGATGTCAGGTTAAAATATTTATTGCTGTGTGCTTTCAATGAAGGCTGTTATCTTCCCACATAAAGGAATGGAGGAATCTACTAAATCCGTGTGGAACAAAGATTGGTTGGTGATGATCAGGTGTTTGCCTCTGTGCCCCAGATGACAAAGTACTATTCTAGTATCTTCAGCTTTTACATTCTTGAGTGTCCGTTTCCAAAACAGAAATCAATACTAATCACTAGCTAAATTCAGGACCTGTAACAGTAGTTGTTTTCATAATGTCAGAACAGAAAACTTGTTGATTACTAATTCTTCACTTATGAATATTTTATTTCATGTTATTTCAATCAATCTGTTGGTAAAATGGAATTTTACCAAATACTCAAAGAGGAAGTATTAGTGAATTATGACCCTTTTAAATCTAGCGATTTCCTACTAAAGAGAGCAACAAGAAATGGTGACTGTACCTTGTAACTTCCCTTCTTAATTGCAGACTACACACAAGGTTTCCTAGCTTTTCAAAGTTGGATAGTTTTGTGAGATGTGTATATGTGTATTACCAGGATGTATTTCAATAGGTTCTGATAAAATGTGAACATCTTATGTGGCTGCCCTCTATTGAATCTCGAGACTGTTTCAAGTGCTGTTTTCTACACTTGGCCTCTGCCTCCAGGGGCCAGGATTTCAGGAGTCTGTCTAGCTATGCAGGATTTCCTAAGCCGGTTTAAAATTTAAGTATTCTTATGACACAGAGCTAAGATCAGCAGGTACCACAGGAAAGGAAATGTTTTCAGATACTTTTACTGCTTTCATGATGCACAACAGACTCTGGTCCTTAACCAAGTACTCCATCACCAAGGTCCACATTCCCAAGGTTTCCAATAAGTAGCCCAAAGACACCTTGATCCTACACACACACCTTTTTAACTAATTCAGAAGAAGTATTGAGTTCTGCAAGCATGTCACCTTATTTCTAGCATCTACTTCACAATAGCAGTAACTGTCATCAGTCTTTATTCTATTTGATGGGGAGAAAATATCTAAGTATCTACCTAAAATTTCCTGGTCATCAACAGTGCCACAATCCTACTGTTCATCACACCAGGTACATTGCAGTGCTCAATAGCTAATGGAATACTTTAAAAGAACATACTACATTATATTCCCATTGTCACAGATCCCTACATGGGATCACATTCCTCTATAGGACACTGGGGTATTTAAGAATCATGTATTAATATGCTTTAGAGCCCTTGGTGGATCTTATGCCAGAACCTCATTTACTTTATTCTCATCCATATTGTGAATATCCAGATGCTTAATATGATACTTGGGAATGTATTCAATTATGACCTAATGATATAATGTCATTAAATTAATTTTTTAAATATTTGAACAATCCTAACAAAGGAGAAATGTTAAGGTCAAAGATAAAGCCAAAGGAAATTAAGATTTCTGATTCTACTTCTTTTGGATTCTGAGTCTGTCCACCCATGTGAAGGGAGCTCTTGAAGCTTGAAGGCTTGATAGTTATTTTTCTGTGCTTCTTCCCTAGCTTCATTTCCTGTTTTGGTAGTAAAATCCCCAATAAAACTACTTTAATGAGAAATGGTTTACTTGGCTCTCAACTCAAGGATACAGTCCATCAGAGTCAAGGTAGTTCACCCAAGGTCAGGAACAGAGAGTGAAAGAATAACCTATGTGTGGTGGTTTGAATATGCTTGGCCCAGGGAGTGATAGCCTTAGGAGGTGTGGCCTTGTTGGAGGAAATATGTCACTGTGGGGGTGTGCAATGAGACCCTCCTCCTAACCACATGGAGTCAGTCTTCTCCAAGTGGCCTTCAAATGTAGAACTCTCAGCTCATTTTTCAGCCCCATGACTGCCTGAATGCTGCCATGTTTGCTAGTATGATGATAATGGATTGAACACCTGAAACTGTAAACCAGCCCCAGTGAAATGTTGTCCTTTATGAGTGCTGCTTTGAACATGGTGTCTTTTCACAGCAATGAAAACCTAACTAAGACACTATGGTAGTATTCAACTAAATTCTCCTTCTTATGTCCTCAATCACCCCAAGCCTGGGAGATGGTGCTGCCCACAGTGGACAGGTCCCCTCACATCTGCAAACACAGTCCCATGCAGATGTCAGAAGCCCTTCTCCCGGCTGATTCTAGACTGCATCATGCTTACAGTTCACAGTAAGGTTCTCATGTCCTTCTTTACATCTTTCAGCCCTAAAGTATTTTTCAACATTTCAGGGTCAGAGTAAATGTTTTGTTAATCCTCACGGTTCTTCAAAGCAGAGAAATGGGCCTCTCATACTTATCCCCTGCTGTTCTCTCACACTGTGGACTGGCTCAGAACAAGATTAGGTACTTCTCTTGTTTTTTCAATTGGTCCCATTTTCTCTGCTTCCTATAACACAGACACTATTTTCTTTAGCAGAACAGCAAACCTTTCTAAAACTGCTTTCTAAGAGTTTTTCTTATATAGAAACTCCTAAAATTTATAAATAGCAAAAAAATTTCTACACTCACCTCTCATATTTATGTTTTATTTCTTGTCACCTTCTAAACCTTGATAATCTTTCACAGGTATCTTTTCACTACATCAACATTTAGTCCAGTCCCAGCAGGGTTTTGCCACTATCCTCCTGGTGTTTCCATTAGTCTACTTAAAATAGTTCATTGCTTTGCAGTCAAATTTCTGAAAACATCTTGAATGTGTCTCTTTAGGACAATGATGTCCTACTGATCTAGATTTCTATAAAACAAAGAAAAGCAAAACAACACAACACAAAAAAACAAAACAGACCATATATCTTGGTTTGAAATGTATACACATGACTCAGATGTAAATATCTCGACCATGACAGAGCTTAAGTTTCTTATCAGATTTTTCCAAGTGCATGGTCAACAAGTGGCCCTCATGAGCTGGATAGACTTCACCAGCAGAGCAGAGTGATCCACAATGCCATCTTCCCCACCTACAATTACGAACTACATGGAACAGAATCCAGTAATATTTTGAGGCTGTAGTACTGATTACTAGCCCTCCATTCTACAGCAAAACTCTACTTTCTGAGATCTTTTAGAACTATTTGGATTTTTGAGGCATGGTCCCCTTGATGTTGCTCATTTTATCACCTCCACAAGCCTGTGTATCTCAATAACTTGGGAGGATCTTAGTTTGCAAGAGAAATCATCCTTGTTTTGGATATTTTTCCTCCTGTCTTATGTGTGGAGTTGGGAATATTAGTCCACTTTTCCAACATTGGAACAACAAAGAAATGATGATGATGATGATCATGATGATGATGATGATCAAAGTGATCATGATAATGATGATAATGATGATAATGATGATGATGATGATTGAGATGATAATAATGAGACAGTATTTTAGGTACAGAACATAAGCATAATAGTCTTTAAAAATCTAGCTTCTATTATTAGATTTCCAAACAATAATTTTTGTGCATTCCTAACCTATAATAATAGGGGATAATTCATGGCCTCTAAAATTCTTTCTTTTAGTTACAATAACCTGTGATAACTAGCCTTTTTTAAAAATATAATTGTCAAGTGCTGTTGTTATCTGTGGCCCCTGATAGGTCAAACCCACTTTGGTGGAATTCCCCATATTCAGAAGTATATAGGCTATACAAATTGGATGGGATGGGTTTTTTTTTTTTTTTTTTTGATGTATATAATATTTATTTATTTATTTATTTATTTATTTATTTATTTATCTATTATATGTAAGTACCTTGTAGCTATCTTCAGACACTCCAGAAGAGGGAGTCAGATCCTGTTATGGATGGTTATGAGCCACCATGTGGTTGCTGGGATTTGAACTCTGGACCTTCAGAAGAGCAGTCGGGTGCTCTTACCCACTGAGCCATCTCACCAGCCTGGGGTGGGTTCTTTATAAATAAAAGAGGATATGAAGTTGGGGGTGTGTATGGAGGTAGAAGTGTGTTGGAAGAGTTACAGTGAAAAGTGGGAGATAG
This sequence comes from Mus pahari, assembly GCF_900095145.1. Classification (NCBI taxonomy): domain Eukaryota; kingdom Metazoa; phylum Chordata; class Mammalia; order Rodentia; family Muridae; genus Mus; species Mus pahari. Next base: position 6,297,853 of record NC_034609.1, read on the forward strand.
GATATGATTGAACTCACCAATCACGTTACCCTTGATGGCAAGAAAGTTCCAGGTTTCTGTCTGTCTTTAACTCCCACTATCACTGGGAATCATTTGGCTAGGCCTTTTCATGTGAATTTTGACCGAAGATCACTATAGATCTCCTAGAAACTCCAACTGACTTCTTCCTTTTGGTTAATTGAAAAAGCTTGTTTTAAAAATACTTCTTGAAAGAAAGTTGTAGACTGTTGAGATTCATTCTCAGACAATGTTCAACCTATACACTCCCTTGAGAGTCTCTTTGTCTTGTTACTCTGCTCGACTTTCTATAGATTGGAAATCAAGGTGTTAACACGAGCCAGTTCATGAGATTGATGATATTTAACCACTGTCCAGGAAACTTGCCCAGTTTGAAGAGCTAAAATTTCATGTTTATTCAGTATTATCTCATAGTTGATAAGGCTGATTGAACTTTAAGCAAAGTCTATGTGCTTTCCCTGATATAATGATATCTTTTGTTTCCCTATATTAGTCATGACTGTAGTTTAGTTTTAATGTGTAATTTTCCCATCATATTTCATATAGTCATCAAAATTTCTACATAGGCTCTTGAATATTTTAATTTAAAATTACTTCTTTATTAACACCCATGTATTGTCATATCATTTTTCTTCTAATATTTAACTATCTCTTTTATTTTTTCTCACTATGAAAAGGATGCAGAGACTAATGCCATCAGAAGGATTGCTGCTTTGTGTCTTAGAGAGCTTTTTGTTCTAGGGTTTTCTATGCACTAGACCACATGAGATAAAGTACAGGTCCTCTCCCGAGCCAGCTTTAAATATTTGGAGGAAGAGGATGTGCATCTTCCTTAACTTCCCAGTCCTAATCATGTACCTATTGGCTTATGTTCAGGGGGATGACCTAGTTGTATTTTTGATTGAAATGTGACTTAACAGTTTTAGCTCAGAGGTGCCTTCTTCTCTAAGGAGAAGTTGGGAGGTTTTTAGGAAAGTATCATACTCATGCTGATTTGACTGAATCTGCATTGTCCACATAACAATGGTGTGCAGTGTTTTTCAAAAACATTACCTTATTTTATAAATTCTATTTACATGTTCCCTTACTCACTAAATAAATGGCAATGATTTCCTTATACATAGATATGGTATAAAAAGTTAAAAGTTAATAGATATCTTATATTAACAAAACACAGTATCACAAGCCACCATATCATAAATAATTTAATTCTAAAAGGAGGCAAGGAAAGCAGTTTCTCTGTGATGTATAAAAGACTTCCAGTGAGCTGGTGAAATGTCAGCAGGTCAAAGATGATGCAGTATTCACAGAGAGAATGTGAGAAGTCACAAAACAAGTCTGATTCCACGCAGAGACCCAATGATGACTGGAAATGGGCAGCTGCTGAACATCCCAGAGGAACTTGTGTGAAGCAGTTTATTTTTATTTACATGATCTTGGGAAGAGGATCTTTCCTTTTGGATCACTGATTTATGTTGTCCAAGCTGTGTTAAGTGCTTATAGTTATCATTCTCTCCTGATTGTCTTTAGTCTTTATGTATCTCACATACAGTTTCATGAAAGCCCTTTCTGCACTTCATTACGGAGGTATCCAGCACTGGTCCAGATATGTGTGGTACCTGCCATGGACCAGTTGAGTATCATAAATGCGTTATGACAAGATATAGACAGCTACTTTTCAGAGATCCTATTCCTCCTTTAGAATTATAATACATAATCTCAGCCTCATGTTTCTTGTCCCTCAATTGAACTATTGGAAATACGCAACATTGGCCAGGAAATGCTCAGTCTGACTCACCCCTCGTCTCTCTATTGGATGCACATACACAGGGTGACTAAGTGCTCTTCAGGTGATATTCGGTGTGTGTGTGTGTGTGTGTGTGTGTGTGTGTGTGTGTGTTTCACTGGGTTTTGAAGGATTTCATTAGGCAGATTCCTTCTCCACCTGCAAGTTTCCTTTACACACCAAATTAGATTCTTGAGTAAAGAACTTAAGTGACTAAACTTTCATAGTTAACTATTACAAAACATGGTACTACCCAGATAATGGAAGAAATAAATACTGCTTAGTAAGTGTACCTGGGGCCAGCTAGAAGTCCGCATGTGCCTTCACTGATGATTGTACAAGCTTTGCCTAGTTTTAGGTAGGGCAGCTCTTATTTGAAATAAGAATATTGAAATAAGTATTGAAATATTTAGCATGCATCTGTGGGTTTTCAACCACAGAACAAAATCCACACCTGGAGTGATAATCAGAAGGATCAAACTTCTGCTGGCCACTTCATTTGACACTTCCGCTTATTGATGGAAAGGAAATCAGAGTTTAAATAAAATAATGTTGATCAATAGCTTGTAGGTTTATATTTCACATGATCAATGACTTGAGTTTTAATCTTTATTAGAAAACATTATCACATTTTAAATATCTTTGAGCTAGTTAGAAAGTTCAGTGTGTAAAGGGACTTGACCCCAAGTCTGAGATTGATCCCTAAGAGCCACGGAACTGAGAACAGAATCTGCAAATTCTCCTCTGACCTCCATGTGACCAAACACACAGGAATATCCATATGCACACACACATACATGCACATGCACATGCCTACGCACACGCACGCCACACCACACCACACCACACCACATCACACCACACCACGCCACATCACACGCACATGCACACGCACACCACATCACATCACACCACACCACACCACACCACATCACACCACACCACACCACATCACACCACACCACACCACATCACACCACACCACACCACACCACATCACACGCACATGCACACGCACATGCACACACACACGCACATCACACCACACCACATCACACGCACATGCACACGCACACCACACCACACCACACCACACCACACCACACCACACCACACCACACCAAATATAAAAATTTAGGAGGAAATGAGTAAGTTCATACTTACTACTCCTCTCTAGTTGGTCCTAGAGATCCTACCCACGCCTTTGCCATGTTAGTAGAGCACTCTACTAGAGGAACACCACATCTTTCTACACTATTGCTAAAGTGGCTTCTACACTTTGACCTTACAAGTCTTAAAATTGCTAGACTGAGACTGAACCTCACTAACTAACCACTTCCTTCTTAGGGGTTTTTATTTCCCATGATCAACAACTTAAGACTTCTAATCTTTATTAGAAAACAAGTTATCTAAGTTTAAGTATCTTCGGGTCAGTTAGAAGATTTAGTGAGCAACAATACATTAGGTTTTGTTTTTTATATCTGGCTATCTGCTTCAAGAAAAAAAAATGGAAACTTTTGTTTTCCTCAGTTTAAATCTTGGTATGTTGTATTGGATTCCAAATTTCTTTTGAAGTTAGAACCCAGAAGAGCAGAAAATTTGTTTACTTCTCATGTATCAAAGAAGTGATGAATCCAAGATCTGAAGAGGTAGAAAGACTGTGGCACTGTCCATCCCTGCTTTGGAGTAAGAAGCTACCCAGGAAACTGGATTGGTGTAGAAGCATGTATCCGAGCATCTCCTGAGCAGGGAAGGTACCCAGGGGCTTAAGAGCTCAGCATCTCAGCTGGGTAGTAAAGAATGTTCATAATCACCAGAAGAACATTTCAGAAATGTGTTTTGGCTCAGTATGGAAAACTGGCTGATTTTTGGCAGTGCTGAATGCCTTCTGCATTTCATGCAAGTTAACACTCTCTCATTAAAGCTACAACATCTGGCCCAAGAGAAAGAGATTCTTACTGAATATAAGGAAAAAGGACAACACTGCTAATCTAACATTTGATAATAACTTAAGGCTTTGAAAGGATATTTCTTTAACTAATAAAAGAAAATTAAATGTTTAATTTAGTTTAGATAAATCCTTTTCTTTTCACCTGTGGTTGAAAATGGATTTTATTTCTCAAATACTGTATGCCAATTATGTTTCTTCTCTCTCCACTACTCCTAGTTTCTCCATATCTCCCCTCCCATTCATCTCCACAGTGTAAATCAAAGAGTTTGTGACTGGATTGGCTCTTCTTTTTATTGGTAGCATGCAGATTACCTATCTGTACCAAAGATTCTAAAATTATGGTGAAGGCTCAACATAGACATCTTCTCTACTTGTTTATGTTGAATGAGATGTGTAAGTGTTGTGTTCAGCAATGTACTTTGCTGTCAGTTTGTGGCAAGCAACCTATAGTCTTGGCAAAAGCCTGCATTATTTGGATACATTAAGGACTCATTCAGTCAATGTTTCAATTACATATGATACTATCCCAGTACAGGGAGCTTTATTTAGTGACAAGAGGTACTAAGTTGGTGCTCAATATCCCCCATTACTTGGCAATTTCACTTAGATTTTTATATATATATATAAAATCTAATACTATTTTGTTTCTAAACTATCCCTCAAATATAACTTAATTTTAGCTGTCTCCCCCAAGCTTTCTCTCCCCTCCCTGTTCCTACTTGATTCTTCCATTAAAGCCTGCTATCTCCCACACTGATCCATAACTATTTATTCTGTTTTCGTTTCCTAGGGAGATTCATCCCCTTTTCCAGCCCTCACTCTATACCTAACTTCTGTGATTCTACGGGTTGTAATTTGGTTATTATTGACTTAACAGCTAATATCCACATATAAATGAATATATATCAAATTTACTTTTCTGGGTTTGGGTTATCTTACTCCAGATGATGTTTTTCTAGTTATGGCCATCTGCTTACAAATTTCATAATGTCATATTTTTAAATGGTTCAGCAATACTCCATTGGGTAAATGTACCACTTTTTTTTTTCTTTTTTCTTTTATTTTTTTGTACTTCTGTTGCAGAAGATTTGGATTCTTTCCAATTTCTGGATATTATGAATAAAGTAGCAATGGACATGGTTGACCAAGTGTCTCTGGTTGGATGAAACATTCTTTGTGTATATGACCAAGAATCGTGTATAGTTGGATCTTGAGGTGAATCGATCATCTTCCTGGGAATCCGACATACTGATTTTCTTAGTTACTGTCCAAGTTTGCACTCTCACGGACAGTAGATGAATATTGCTCTTACCACATGTCCTCTCAAGCATGAGCTGTCACTTGATTTTACTGATCTTAGTCCTTCTGACAGGTGTAAGATGAACTCTCAGAGTAGTTTTGATGTGTGTTTCTCTGATGACTAAGGATGTTGAACATCCTTTAATATTGCCCAGCAACTTGTGTTCCCTTTTCGAGAACTCTCTTTAAATATGTGCCCCGTTTTTAACTTGACTTACTTTTCTTGATATCTAGATTTTTGAGTTCTTTATGTATTTTGAATATTAGCTCGCTATTGGCTGTGTAGTGGATGAAAATCTTTTCCCATTCAGTAAGTTGCTGCTTAATCCAAATGTCAGTGTCCATTGCCATAAACAGCTCTTTTAACAAATCATTGTAAGTTTAAAAAGAGAGTTTCCAACAAATAAGAGTATCAGCATTTTTATCCCTTTGAATTTACTAGCTAGTTCTGGGAAAGAAACCAAGGCCTCAATCATTCTAGACCAACTTACCATATATATGTATATTTACGCGCGCGCGCACACACACACACACACACACACACACACACACTATATATATATATATATATATATATATATATATATATATATAATCTCTTCAGTCTTTTAAATGCATTTTCTTTTAATTTTGTATACCATGTATGTAATATATTATGATTACGTTTACCTTCACTCTCATTCATTCTTTCTGAGTCACTGTTTCTTTCCAATTAGACTGCCTCTTATATGTGGACGTATGCACTACATCTACCCAAGTATGCACTGAAGCACCGTTGCTGTGTTTACATGTGTCATAGTCATGACATATCTATAAGACAGCATTTCCCAGTGTTCCTTGGTGTCTCTTATATTTGTCTTTAATGATGTTCCCTAAGTCAATAATGTTTTAAGCAAAAATTTCCTCCAAGAGTCAGAATTCAAAGAATTAGGATGTAGCTTACTAATAGCAATAAATAATTCACCTCCTCCTCCCACCAACGCGAGAGAAAAAATCCTCATCCATTATTAGTTCTACATCCAAAGCAAAGCTTTGTAACAGTCAAACATCAAGGCATAAGATGTCTGACTTGCTTCTGGAGTGGTAGTTTAGTGGACTCATTATCACCTGGGGAGATAGTCTGACGAGGGCAAGGACTAAAGGTGATTCAAATGACAGAAAAGACCTGATACAGTGACATATGCTGATCTTCAAAGGGCTTGTCTAACTAGAGAACCTGAGCTGTGCATAGTGTTTTAAATGATGCTACAAACTACTTCTAAATATATTTTCCCTTTAATATGAAAAGAAAATTCCCATTGGTTTACATCTGTATATCCATGGCTTTTAGCCACACACATACAATCTACTCTGTACTTTAAAATGTATTTCTTCAATGCTCTTATAAAAGGTGTGTGTGTGTGTGTGTGTGTGTGAGAGAGAGAGAGAGAGAGAGAGAGAGAGAGAGAGAGAGAGAGGGAATGAAAAAGTTGTCTACGTTTCACTAAAATAAATAAAATAAATAGCAGATGTGTAGAAGTTCAGACCTAAAAGCTTTTCTCCTAGGAGCCCCAAGCTGACATTCATGATGGTTTTGGGATGATTTTGGCCCACCAGCATTTGCCTAAATACCAAACACAATGCCTGAGGGTTGAGTCTCTGCTTGGTTGCTTCTTAGAGTTGGCAGAGGTGTCACTTCCAAGAATAGAGAGCCAGATGGCTTTTGCGAAGCACATGCTCTGAGCTGACTCTATGTCCTATCACATCATAGGACCAGGCCACATGCTTGTACTCAAATTCAAGAAAGAATCAGAAACAGGGTTCTGATATCTGCTTTGGTTCTATGTGAACAGTTGAACTTTTCCAAACATAAGAGCGATGCGGCCCAGGTTCTGCTCAGCAAAGCAGCCACACTGGTCTACCTCCAACAAGCCCAGATATTATCATCTAAACTTTCTGGTATGGATATAACTGGTTCTTGTTCAATAAGTAACATAAATGCTACAGCTGCACTTGTGAAAACTTATTGTATGATAGGTCTTCTTAAGACCACTGGAATTTTCTAATTTTGTTATTATACTGAGAAATATGATTTGCTCTTATTATTATTGCTACATTATTATTATTAGCTGCTTATATCACTTTATAGATAAGAAAACTTACTAATATATTAATGAGAACAGAGACAAAAGGTTAGGGTTCTCCGGAGTCTTACTGACTACAGGACACCATTCTCAGACAGGGAAAGACAACTCTGAATATTGTTATGTAGACTCAGCATTGCCCTATGAGCCTTTGAGAAGTTTTGACTATTCATGAGTATCTGCATAATGATGATAATATTCAACTCCATTAATATAACCTACATTTCCAAGTATTTTATGTTGTTAGTATCTAGGCACATTCTAATTTTCCCTATTTAATGTGTAGTGCAAAAATTCTTCATACATTCTTTCTTTCTTTTGTTTCTCTGTTCTTTTTCTTTGTTTTGGAATGGATCCAGCTGGCCTGGAACTCTCTCTCTCTCTCCAGCTCTCTCTCCAGCTGTACCTCTGCTGTGAGCTTACTGTTGGGCTTTCTAATACATGGTCTAGGTGTGAGCAGCTACACCTGGCTTACTTTCTGCCTGTATTTCTGTGTACTTCCCTAGAATAGAATCCTATAATTAGAATTGCTTAAAATTGCCACATTGAAAGTATGAATGAATGTTTTCTGAAAAGCCATTTTCTGGGAAGCCAGTGCCACACTTTTGCTTGTACTATTATGAAGAAACAATTTTGTAATCTCACCTGTTATTATTCTGCATGCCTGTTCCAAATGTTAACTGTGGTGCCTTTAAGACCATGGTGAATGCTTCACAATAGGTTACCTAAAACATATTTGGTGACTGTTAAGATACAATGTTCTTTGTATGAGTACCATCCATTAACAACATGGAGTTTGAGTGATTCTTGATGTTCTGATACAGGTACAAGGACACTCAGAGAAAGTGTTCTGGGATGCAGGAAAATGGAGTCAAAGCAGTTTCAAACTTGAATATTCTTTCTTCCTTGCCAATATGTTAGATGAATTTTCTTTTTGATCACTGCTTTACCAGTTATTTCCTTGTTTACTAAAATAGTCAAACACGTGTGTCCTGAGAATGTGCTTGAGTTATTTTATTAATTCTAACATTTTTTGAAGTATTATACAGTGTTCATTTAGGAGTTATATTTCCAATTGTAAATTTTCCTTTGACTACTTATCTCTTAGTATTAATTATATATATATTGGTTTTTGAGACAGGGTTTCTCTGTACATCCCTGGCTGTCTTGGAACTCACTTTGTAGAACAGGCTGGCCTCGAACTCAGAAATCCACCTGCCTCTGCCTCCTGAGTGCTGGGATTAAAGGCATGTGCCAACACACCCGGCTTTTAAATATATTTTAATGTAGTAGAGTAATTACAAATAACATCTACTTTTATTTTAATGTTTAAGAAAAGGACTTGTCTCTAGTATAATGTGCCTGACGTTTTCTTTGTATAAGCTTAGAGGTTTCAATGTACTCTAGATCTCTCTAAAACTGCATGTAAATGAACTTCATTTACTTTTATTTTTATTTTGTATTTCTTTGTGTTTGTCTCCACAACACACCTGCAACTGGTATCCATGCTGGATATTACAAATTTGTTTTTCTTTTTAAAATGTAGGCAATTTTCTCCACAGCTTTTTTCTTCCTTTTGCACTTGTAGTTCTTTTAATGCACCCTTAATTTATGTTTCTCACTGTCTGTTTCCATGGAGTCCATGTCAGTTTAAATTAAATTATACTAATGAAAATGGCAATTAATTTTTCCCCTCCAAAATTAATCTGAGGGTAAAGTAATACGTCGTCATTTCCATATGTAGTGTGGTTGTACATGTCAGGTGCTACGTATTGTTGAATGACAGGATGAATAAGGCAGTACATTTGGCAGATTTCCATATGGTATCGTAAACATGTACATTTGTTTCCGAGTCGTTTCTGTATGGTGTTAAATGTTGTATCACAATGACATATTTTATCATTAGAGCAAACATCTTTAGCATCCATACTCAAAATTTTCTTTATGATCCACAGCTTCAATGAACTTCAGAAAAATTTAACAAGCTGTAAAATTACTCCCATTAGAATTCTTGCTTGAATTGTATTAAAAATAGAAATTAATTTGTGCAAGAAATGATATTTTTATTGTAAATACTTTCCCACTCAAGCCTGCATTATCGCGCCTTAGTTCATTTTACAGCTTTTTATAATTTTATTTACACAGCTATTCATAAGTTATTTTATTGATTTTGTTGTTACTGCAGCAACAATTCAGATTATTATTGCTACTACTGGGAAATCACTTTCATATATTTTGAATGGTTTACTTTCTATTTCTTACTATTACATAGAAAAGTTATTGTTGCAAATTTACCTTGCATCCTGGGAATATGCTTGAGTTATTTTATTAATTCTAACAATTTTGAAGTATTATACAGTTGAATTAAGACCATTTTGAGGTTAACTTCCATGACTGCTAAATTGCACTTTGCACTTAAAATAAATGATGGTATTAGGCTACAGTAGTAAGATTTTAGAAAGTTGCTGTAGGGGATAGAATTTTTCACTTTATTTTAGAAGAGGTTAATTATAATAACATTCATTGACCACATATAGATATTATGTGAAACAGATATTTAAATCCCAGCCCTTGTAGGGAACAAAGGCTTGATTTTTTTCTGGGATACTTGAAGACTTCTGTATTTCTAGATTCTCTGAGGCACTGAACCTCTTATTCTCTCTCTGACCATTGACCACTTCTCAACTCAACCCTCCCAGCTCCTATGGTTAGCATATGACAAAATCTTTCACCAAGAAGAACCCAGATATCTCAGGTCAGTATAAAGCATCTGAAGTTCAAGTGTCTTCCATTGGGGCAGCATGTAAAACACAACCGTCTCCAGCACGGGTCCAGCATTGATCCACATAAGCCTAGACTTCTATAGTAGTCTATAGGACTCAACCAGAGAAGGAAGACACAGACCAAAGAATGCACTGACCGCTGTCATGGAAAAAGCAATCCCAGATGGTGCCATTTCCACCTCTTTGAAGGTGACATATCATAACCATAAACAATAATGTTCAATATCGTCTCAGATAAGGAAGTCACTTATAATAGAACTTTACTGTTTGTTTTAAAAGAAATGCTCATATTCTAATGAATGGAAATGTCCTGTTTGATAATTTATTGAGCAGGTAATGATACGTGTTAAATGAGACTTACTGTTTGCAATAACTTCCTTGGGGTGTTTGTTTAGTGGGCCTATGGCCTTCAGAAGATTAGAGCGAATATTAGTTCGGCTACACGATGGGGACTGACAAGCAATGAGTAACACCACAAGGACAAAAGAAGCCTGAGAGATTCAGGTTCACACAATAGAGGCTTCTGCATCATAAAATTTTGTTCTTTGGTCTTGCACAATTATTCTACAGTTCTTATTTCTTTTCTTGCATTTAGTAAGTCATTTAAGGACACGTGGGGACATTATGTATCACATAAAAACGTTTTTATATCTAAGCAGCTATACTGCTTTTGTATGGATAGACTCATCACAATTCTTAATGTAATGATAGTCACTTTGGTGTGATACTAAGGAAGGGACACTGACATATGTAATATGTACAAGGGGGCACAGTGTTAAATTCTTGGTGACCTTTAAAAGATGGGTAACTTGCAGTATGTTCAAGTGCTAGCATGAAGTTACCATCTCAGGAACATCGTGATCATGACCTCATGACCAGAGTGCCTTGTGTAGTGTCTACCAAAATAAAAGCTTAAGATGCCAAACATATGGCATTTTTATGTGACTTGTGTATTACAGTTTGTTTTATATCTACTTAGCAACTGACTGATAGGCAAACCTAACTTCTTATTATAAAAATTCCTATCACTTATCCAATCCATTTCTGGATCTATCACATTTAAATCAGATCTTTTAAGAGAATTGGTGATAGAATATTTTATTTCTTAATGTAGGCCTGGTCTGATGTATTATTTAATCCAGTTTTGTTTAATTAATTGTGTAAATTAAAAGCCATTTGCCATTGGCTCTTTGTATCAATGTATTCTATATCCTTGAGCTCATCCCTGAATATAAAATATTTTTATTCTATCGGTACTGATAATCCCATCCTTTTTTGTTATTACATTCTAAACAATGTAGCATATCTATTTTCATAGCATTTACCTTAAATCTTGTTAATTACTATTATTAAGATACAATTTACATAGGCTGCATTTGGGAATCCATGCATATACTACATCACTTTCTGGAAGCAACTTGCATATCTGAATGTTTTAGCTTTTGGTGTGGCCTGGGAACCAGTCTGAAAGGGAGTCACATGTTGCACCTTCATCACTGTTAGGACTGGAAGAATTTTGTTTTTTAAATAGTGCAACAGTTAAAAAAAATGTATAATTAACTCAATGAAATATTTTCCACTATCTCATTCATTCTTGTATATTAACCCGATAGCCTTGATACATGCTAGTTTATTATAACTCATAGATAAAATGAAATATTTTTAGTTAATAATGAAGATAAAAATTCAAAAGTTATCTTTCCTTATTGTAAATACAAGGAATGGGCTAAGGTGGCATTTTAAAATATACTTATGCATGGCATATAAAAACAAATACTATGATTGAAGAAAACATTGCATATGGACAAAATGTTCAAAATTTCAATCAATAACATTGTGCTAGAATTCACATACTGATTCTAGCTAATGGCAGGACTATGACTGTGACACGTGAGCTTTCTTTGCTCGGTTCCTTTCATATACCTATTCCTAAGTCAGAAAGTATTTATGTCCCCAGGGCCTAAGATAGGCACTATGTCACTCTCAGATATGCACTAAGAGTCTTCCTAATACACAGGAAAGCTGAACAGTCTTGGCATATTTTATAAGAGTAAAAGGATGTAAAGTTGAATCCATGGTAGGATAAGGTTTATGAAGCTACTAAGAGAATGACTTTTGGAATCTCTTTCTGATGGAGTCCTGCACATCCATGCTCAGAGCTCTTAGCAAAAAGATGCAACAGGAATGAGTTATGGAAAACCAGGTGAACTCATTTGGACTCTGAGCTCCAGAATCCTAGCTGAAGTTAATTACATGAGCAAGCAGGTGAATGACGGACTTTAGCTGTCTAGGATCCAGTGTCCCTTTCCCTAAGCATCTTCAGGTCTTCATTCTAAGCCATGCTTTGTAATATACCCACCTGACTACCTGGAGCAACAAAGAGTAAAGCATCATCCGTGCCAAGGCATGCATTTTAAGAATTAATTAAAAGTATGTCATATAAGGTGTACTATATTTTCATCAGCCATCATCTCCAATTAATTCATTACTGTTTTCATCTCTGGGGAAGTCATTAATTTACCTGTTGCTCTTCCTCAAGGAATGGGGTGTTGTGAGATCACCCTTATTCATATTGTATGTCAACTGGTGTTGTCATCTTTGAGATCTTGTTTAAACAACGATGGTGCTGAGTTTCACACATGCACCTCTCTGTAATATATAGAAGACATTATCTTGCAGCAGATTTCCTGATCCTTTGGCCCTTAGAATTTTTCTGGTCTCACTTCCACAGAGCTCTTTGATTTTGGTGTAGGGAGCTGGTTAAATGTGTCACTTGGGCTGGGTCCCCCCCCCCCCATCATTCTTTGCCGGTCAAGTTGTGCTTTCTGATCTGCTGCAAGCAGAAGATTCTTTAATGAGAGACACACGGCATTTACCTGTTGCTCTAAGAATTTGCATTTAGCATAGTGTTAGAAATGATACTTACTCAAGAAATGTCAACAACAGGTTTGCCTTTAGTCTCCCTAGCTCCACAGCCATGACTGGGTGGCAAGATTTCTAGTACAATGCATAAAGTCCCTCCTACTGAGTGCATCTAATGTCCAATTAGATAGGTGCTGGTTACTACTAAGATACAAGTGTCAGTGGTGCACCTGGGTATCTCTTGTTATGCTAGCCATGTGGTTCTTGGTGTCACAGCTGGGTAGGACTACTGGTTTTTTTTTCCCTTGCCATCTTGCATAAGACCTTCTGGTAGTATGGAAGTCAGCCCTTAGGGAAGAGACATTTGGGTTGGATCCAGCTGGATTCCTTCAAGACCTTTGTCTAAAGTATATGGTGTCTTCAGTAACGGAAACTCACTTTCAAGTTCTGTGAAGCAATGAAATGCAACAGTGATGCCTTTATACACATACACAAATACATGCATATATTATGTAACCTTATGTAAACGTAAAGCAACACTCTTCCCTATCTTAAACCCGGAATAAACACAGACACTAGGAAATGAAAAGGGGCTATGACGTGGGAAGAGAGACTGAAGAGAGTTGCTGTGAATATGGGGAGGGGATGGTAGGGGGGAGGGTTTGAAAGGTGAGGAAGAAGGTAATACTGGGAAGAGGAGAGACAAGGTCCAAATGACACTAAGGTGTGGAAAGTCCAGACCCTCTTATCAGACTGTTTTAAGGTGTTCAGAGGTTATCCCCCAGCAGCCAACTAAAGGCTAGTCTTGAAGACAGTCATTCTTGGAATGTGTAGGGTTTGGGAAATATACACCTACTATGTTGAACTCATGATGGCCTGTGGTATGAGGAATAAATGAATTAATCTATGCAATGTAGAGCAGTGTCTGGCAAAGAACAGTACCGGGCACATGTGAAGAGGACATGAAGGACAATGATAATTCTTCTAGTAAACTCTTTGAGTTACAAGGTTATTAACTCAGACTAGAAGTAGTATTTTATGAACAATGTAATGAGTCCCCCATGTTTATAATGCTGTGTATTTATTTGATGTATTCATGGATAGATACTTTAATAAGATGAGGTGTGTGTGTGTGTGTGTGTGTGTGTGTGTGTGTGTGTGTGTGTGAAATACAACATTCTAAAACTTTCTTTTTTTGTACTTTACAGAGCCCTAAAACCAGTGAAACAATAATCAAAGATACAAGGTGTTGAAGAACACAACATATATCAGGTACAGGAGTCATTCCCCATAACAATACATAATAAGCATTACAATGATAACTGTTCAAGCATATCGCTTCTTTGTTAACAATCTGTTTTATAGCAGTGCTTGTTTGGTGACTTAGATAGGTGTGAATGCATACTGAAAGGCATTTGAGCATATTATGAAGATAAATTAATTGCTTGGTTTACAAATGTAATATTTGGAAACTTCAGGTACATTGCGTATAGACAGAAATGTGAAAATTAACAAACTATCATTACCCATTAGGAAGTGACCTCGGAAAGGCTTTTACAAGACTGAACAGCACAGGAATGTTCATTCTTGCCTTTATAGAACTTAATGCCCAGGGGGAGAAAAGATATAAGCAAAAAATGTGAGAAGAGTTTATGATTAAATGCTATTAAGGAAAAGTTCAGCATTCAATAGGGCAATTCACTGAGAAAGAATGGAAGAGTTTACTGAGTTTGGATGAATAATGTTTATTTTCTCAGTGTCTTTTAAATAAAGACCTAAAGTGTGAGTATAAAGATATGCAGGAATATTGAGGAGCATGAAATAAAAAACGGAAGAAGGAAGAAGCAGAAGAAGAGAATGAGGAGGAAGAGAAGGAGAAGAAAAGAGGGGAGATGAAAGGAAGGAAGAGGGGATGGGAAAAGAAAAGGATGAAGAAATAAGAAATAGAATGGATAGTATGACATCATTATGGTCACACAGGTGGAGACAGACATCAGCTAAATCTAAGGTGAAGAAAGAAACCAGCCTGGCATGACAGGGCCTTAATATCTATCATAAGGTGACTATGGACCATTTGCCTTTGTAAATTTAACATACGTTTTGTTTTTGCTGTTGTTCCTGGCCCATGTATTTTCTCTTGATTCCCTGCATAGAGATGGTTTCAGATCTCTCCCTTTTCCTCAAACTTTGCATTTCATCTACTGGGGAAGTACAGTGAAATTGGGTCACTGATGATCAGAGAAGTGTCCAATGAGTTCGTTCCTTTGGGTACAACTTCCCTGTAACGCTATTCATAGCATGGTTTGAGGTAAGGAAAGTTTGGAAGTATCTGAAGACTGAAATTATCAGCTGCTTTAAGCACAGATTAACAGCATCAACTCTTTATACATTGTACCAAAGCAAAATCAACACACACACACACACACACACACACACACACACACACACACACACATTTCTATTACTATTACTATTACTATTACTATTACTATTACTATTACTATTACTATTACTATTACTATTACTATTACTATTATTACAGGACTTTTTTGGGACCACCAGCTCCTGAATAATGGGAGACATGTATTATGAATGCCTAGACCTTATAGTTAGGCTCACTCTCAATTAGCTCATAACTGAATAACTCATCTGTTCTGTTTGCCATGTGGCTTGTTAGTTCTTCTCCCACGATCCTATCTCTTCCTGGAAGTCCCATCTTCTCCCTCCTGTCTTTGCAATAGGCTATCAGATTTTTAGTTTACGAATCAGGTGTGAGAAGGACTGTTTACAAAACACTGATACAAGTGATGTTTAACAATACCAAAACTTGACCTGTAATCGGATCTCTGCTGGTTTAGAAATCAGCATTTGTATGATATAGAGATAGCCTTTACCTAGTGTATTAAAAAATAAAATCACTCCAGGAAGCTGGAGAGATGTCTCGGGAGTTAAGAGCACTAGCTGTTCTTCCAGAGGACCTGTGTTCAATTCCCAGCAACCACATGGCAGCTCACAACTGTCTGTAGCTTGTAACTCTGGTTCCAGGGGATCTGATACCCTCACACAGACATACATGCAATCAAATCACCAATGTACATACAATAAAAATAAACAAATTATTTTTAAAAAACCGCATCACTCTAACATACCACACACACACACACACACACACACACACACACACACACACACACACACATTGGCAAATGTGTATGTGCAGACATGAACTTGAATGTTTAATATTGTGCATTTATGTTCTACTTATCTTAATATTTCCCAAATCTATTTATAGGATTGTAGTGAGAGTAGTTTCATTAGCTTCTCTTGGGATCTGTTTTAAGATATTCCTTTACACCAGAGCCAAGGCTGCATTTAGGAACTGAGGCCCATTTTATGTTAATGAATGCTAAACCAGCACAGGTTGTTTCCTACAACCCAGATAACTGAAGCCCGTGTATCTCCTCACCTTGCTGGCTTAGCTTCATCTAGCAGAGTTTTCTTGCCTAGATTATATGGATAGTTGCTTCAAGTACTCAGTATATTTGAAAGGGAAGAGATAGCATTAGGTGGCAATAAGGATCTCTGAAATAAGAAACTAATAAATAATGTTTAATAACAGCATTAGCAATGTTGGTTTTTAAAGTCAAATCAACACAGGAAAACCACAAAACTACTGTTTGCATCTCAACTAACCTGACTCATTTCTTTCCACCAAAAATGCTTAGTCTTAATCTTAAAATTCTCATAATTTAATCCTACTCTCAAGCCCTAGATAAAGCAAGCTGCTTGCATCAGCACCAGTGAGTAGAGCTGATGCTTAGGTCCACATATTAAAGAATTTTTGTATATGCTGGGATTGCCTGCATGAGGCGACAAAAGTCCCAAGGACTCCAAGATCTATAGCTCATTCGCACTTTACCAAGAGACAGTTTATCACTTCTGTATGAAAGGCCGTGGGTTTTTATAGATGAATTCAAGATCTTAATTATTATTGAAAAAGAAGAAGAAAATCACAAATAATTCCCCAAAGCTCTGTTTTACCCACGGAGAGACAAGAGGTAGCTCCCTTTCACTATTCCTCTTCTCGTTTGCTCTCTGCTAAAGAAGCTGTTCAAATTTGGAATATAATTAGATATGTTAATTGAAAATAGTTTCTTAAGACAAGAGAAGGAAAGCAAAAGGATCGACATGCATCGACATGGAAGCAAATAAAGAGGAAAACAGAAATAGTGAGCTCACCCATACTGAGCAAGCACCAGTGAGGGCTTGGAGGGGCCTCTGAGAAGTTGCTACAGAGCTGCAATGTGAACTTACAGAGGCCCTTTTTCAGACGAGTGAAATCTCTCATTCTCCATGGGTTATAATTCCCAGAGCTTTTATTTTCTTTGTTAGGAAGAATAGTGGTCTTCCCTTCTGAAGTCTCAGATACACATCAGTTCCTTCCCTCTCTGTGCTGCCCTGGATTCTCTTTAACTAGTCTCTACATTTCATACACATCTTCTTTATCTTCAGATTTTCTGATTTCATTTTTCAGTATGATTTCTATCTGGACTGGTGTCTCCAGTTACATACTGGCTTGTGCTTTGTATGTACCTAGATGTATATTAGCGAGCACTAGAAAGGAAACAGCAGGAAGCCAAAAACAGAAAGGATGCTAGCTTTGTGGAAATGTACCGCGATATCTAGCATAGAGTGTCTCCAGTGAAAGCAAGGAGTCTGCTTATTGACTGTGTCCAATACAGGCAGACTCAAAGGCAGATTCATTGATCTTTTCATTCAAACTGGCTCTTGGTGATGTTATAATGTTATAGATTGTTCCACCCAGGCTGTAAGCTCCACTTATAGTCAAGGCAGCATGTTGCTGAATTGCACATGGCACTTTGAGTCTTACTCAGTAGGTGCTCAGTGTTTGGTTCATTGAGTGGCACGGTCAGTTCACAGTATCACAGAACAAATAACTCCACTTGTGCTATTCTTTGGGTTAAAAACCATGCCTCACATAAAGGCAGGAATGATCGGAGCCTCCTGTGAATGCTGCCATTAGATGATTAGATGAGATCACACCTATATACTGCTTCCATCGTATTGGTCACTTTGCTGACATTCATGGACAGTCCACATCCTTGGCCATTTGTCTTTGATTTCATTTAGAATCATCTCTTCCAACTGCCTTCCTTATTCTTTTTCTCTTTCCCTCTCACTCTCTCTCTTCCTCCTTTTATTTGTCTCCAAATGTTTTGACATACAAATCATTTAAATTCCTATCGAACAGGAAATCCATGGATCAGTGCTAGGTGCCCTATGAGATTATTATTTCACTATTTTAATATTTGCTTAGTTTTCAGAAAGTGTTCTGTGTTTGACATCAGTAGAAATTGAGCTCAACACAGAGTCTATGAAAGCCAAGTGACACACACTCTTCCTTTTCTCTCTCTCTTGTATCATCTTATTCTTCCATTCTGTGAGAGTGAACCACGAGAAAACTCGTGATTTGCTCCCATCCTGACACCTGCATTACTGGAGGGAGGAATTCAGCCTGTGAACATCATGACAAAAGACTTATCAGTTGGCTGTGTCAGGATAAGTGGATCCTCAATTTCCTGTTTATATTCTTCAGAGTCAGGTGCCAAACCTGCTATCCTGCTATGATGTGTGGTTGTGTGCATATCGGAGAAGTAAGAATTCATAAGGAAAAAGATGCTATCATGCATGTTTTCCTTATGTCTTTTCCTATGTTCCTTCTTTGCTTTATAAGTTGCATGTGCATGATGTTGAAAACTGTTTCTGCATATCTGATTCTACAGTCTTCCTGCCTCTTCCCTTGACATGAAGAAGTATACCACAAGTAAAACTTGAGTGGACCTTGCTTCAGTGGTCCTTTAGAATGCATGGCATGCATTTCCATTTGCTTCTGGTCAGCAGGAGAGTCTTCAGTTGCAGTACTACATCCTGCTTCCAACATTACACCCAAAACATAATACAGGTTAATATATTTAGTTGTTGGCATAGTCTAAGAAATGGGAATTAGCATCTTCCGAATATACAAAAATGTATCCAAGGAATAATGTGGTGAAATAAATTGTCCAAGAAGCCAGAGTAAGCAGAAGAACTATGGCAAGCTGGCGGAGAGTTGTTGTTAGTGCTTTAAGCACTTGCTATTCACTTGGTGAATGACTACAATTAGAGATGCCATGTGAGAGGAACTCCAGCATATACACCAGTCTAATGTGGCATAAAAGAATGTAAAGAGGCCCCAGAATAGCAGCAAGAAGGATTAAAACAAAGACTAGATTGATACATCAATAAAGAACAGAGACTAGTGAGGAAATGCTCACAGTACTCCTCAGGGAAAAGAGGACTCAGAAGTTCTATGTGACAGTGATGAAGGCAGAGGTGTGTGGAGGACAGAGCAAGAAATGAAGCAAGGGGAGTGCAGAGAGAGGGGCCAGAGAGAGGGGTTCAGAGGGGGGCATGTAAAGGAGTGCAGAGAGAGGGGTGAAGAGAGAGGGGTACAGAAGGGGGTGCAGAGAGAGAGGTGCAGAGATTGGGGGCAGAGAGAGGGGTACAAAGAGAGGGGTACAGAAATGGGGTGTTGATAGAGGGGTACAAAGAAAGGGGTGAATAGAGAGGGGTACAGAGGGGGGTACAGAGAGATGAATGCAGGGCTGAGGATAGACCCAGCTGCAGTGCTGGTAATATTAACTAAGCACCGAAAGCCAGTGTTATGGAAAACTGAAGGGGGAACTTTTCTATTTGTACCACGCACTTTATACATGTTCAGTGCTTATTAAATGCACATCATACAAATGGAGGGTATATCTTCTCTTCACTTCTCCTCTTGCTAGAACAGAAGTCGTGGAATTGACCTCTACAAGCTGTCAGGAAGGTAGGCAAGGAGAATTAGTAAAGTTGTCTCATGATATTTATATATCTATATATCCATATCTATATCTATATATTATTCAGGCATAAAGTGCGTTCCCAGTCCCTCCATGTCTTAGTGCCTGCCATTCCTTTCTGATCACAGAAGAAAACTCCTGATATGGATGGATTATTAAATCAACCCATGGCTTGTTCTAGTTCTGTGACATGTCTTAGACAATTGCAGCATGAATGTGGAGGTGCCTTAGTGTCCTTGAATGTGACACTTCACCCCTGTTCATTTTGTAGACAGTTATTTAGCAACTCAATTTTCCTTGCTTCACACTGTACATAGATTCTCCTTATGTTCACTGTATAGTGATTTTACTAAATAAATATTTTAAGATATGATGTGTGGTTGTGTGCACATCGGAGAAGTAAGAATTCAACAATGTTATATCCTTTGTAGATAACCCGGGCACTATGTGAACTCTTCTACATAGCTAAAGTGAAATTCCAATAGTCACACATGGACATTAATTCTTGCCTGCAATAATAAAAAGCAGAAGACAGTGTTTGAATTAAATGTGTTTTCTGTCTAACTTTGAAATTTTAAATTTAAAAAAAATGAGAAATGCATCATCTGAAACTGCAGATATTTTGATCAATACTACTTAGAATTTGAAATGTATCATCATAAGCAATTAAATGAGCTCTGTGAATTAATAACCTTAATGATGTATCTATGAGGAATGCCCAGAGGATATAATCAAAGCTTTAACTTTCATTTTGCTCAGGCACATGAAACTTAACTGGCCTTGGATATATGTGTGTATATAATGTGTGTGTGTGTGTGTGACCTCAGTTAGAAGGATTTTGAAGCATCTGCCACTGTTCAGGCCACACTTCTCTAGCATTCTCCTTGAATAAATATAAAATAACCTGTGGTCATATAATATCTCTATACATCCCTGCTCTTGAGACACAGTGGAGATGGACTGCTAGATACCATATTTGCAATACACACTTTGAAGAAAATATCAAGGAAAAAACCTTTGTCATTTAAATATAGACATTAAAATCTCATTATTGCATCATTGCCTTAAGTTCTTATACATGTTATTCTTAGAAGATAACAGAGGAAGCCATTTGAAAACCAGTAAGCATTCAGGATGCTACTGCTATTAGCCATTAGGTTCAATTCAAAATGAAGGAACTTGGGATGCTGCTGAAGTGTGAGAACACTAGCTTGCAAGCAAGAAGCCCTGGATTCAACTCTCAGCATTGCATGAACCCAGCTGGCAGTGTATGGCTGGGCTGAGTAAAGTAGGAAGATCTCATTTCAAGCTCATTCTCAGCCTTGCGGTGAGTTCAAGGTCAGCTGAGATAGACCCTATCTCAAAAAAGAAAAACAACAAACTGTGGTGTGAAAGTTGTTATAAAACTGTTTGGGGTTACAAGGTTTAAGGGCTTCCTTCCTCTCCCTCTCCCTCTCCCTCTCCCTCTCCCTCTCCCTCTC